>NW_027417685.1:0-57524 GCF_009905375.1 Apium graveolens | reverse complement strand
GTGGTTAAAGGATGTCTAATGCATGTACATGATGTTAACATGTTAATTGTATCAATATATGTGGCAAGTAACTCTTATAAGGTGCAAACTGACTATAATGGTGAAAAGTGACTTACATGGTTGATTAGGCCAAAATGTGTAACAAAATTAACTTGTATGAAGTTTCATTAATAGGTGGTAAAAGGATACCAATTGGATGTATATTAGTGTTAATATTTTAATTGTTGTATATTGCTGGAATGTGACTCTTATAGGGTCAAAGTTACTCTAATATGTGAAAAGTGAACAGACTTATGGTTAATTAGAAACAAATATGGACCAAAATTGACTTGTTGAGTAGCACTAAGAGGTGGTAAAAGGATTTCTAATCGCATATACATGATGTTAACATGTAATTGTACCATATATGATGGTAAGTTGACTATTATAAGGTACAAAGTGACTCTAAATGGTGAGAAGTCACTTACATGATTGCTTAGAGCATAATGTGGCCCAAAATGACTTGTTGGAAAGGGTACCAAGAGGTGGTTAAAGGATGTCTAATTACATGTACATGATGTTAACATGTTAATTGTATAAATTATGTGGCAAGTGGACTCTTATAGGGTGCAAAGGACTCTAATATGGTGAAAAGTGATTGACATGGTTGATTAGAACTAAATGTGGAACAAATTAACTTGTATGAAAGTGGCATTAATATGGTAAAGGATCAAATTGGATGTATATGATGATAACATGTAAATTGTTGTATATATGGTGGAAAGTGACTCTTATAAGGTGCAAAGTGACTCTAATATGGTGAAAAGTGACTTGCATGGTTAAATAGAACCAAAATATGGACCAAAATTGACTTGTATGAATGTGGCACTAACATGTGGTAAAAGGAGTTACAATTGCATGTACATGATGTTAACATGTTAATTGTACCATTATATGATGGCAAGTAACTCTTATAAGGTGCAAAGTGACTCTAATATGGTGAAAAGTCACTTACATGATTGATTAGAGTCAAAATGTGGCCCAAAATTGACTTGTTGGAAAGGGGTACCAAGAGGTGGTTAAAGGATGTCTAATTGCATGTAGATGATGTTAACATGTTAATTGTATAAATATATGGTGGCAAGTGACTCTTATAGGGTGCAAAGTGACCCTAATATGGTGAAAAGTGATTTACATGGTTGATTAGAGCCAAAATGTGTAACAAAATTACTTGTATGAAAGTGGCATTAATAGTTGGTAAAGGATGTCAATTGGGTGTATATGGTGTTAATATTTTAATTGTTGTATATATGCTGGAATGTGAATCTTATAGGGTGCAAAGTCGCTCTAATATGGTGAAAAGTAACTTACATGGTTAATTAGAACCAAAATGTGGACCAAAATTGACTTGTATGAATGTGGCAATAAGAGGTGGTAAAAGGATTTCTAATTGCATGTACATGATGTTAACATGGTAATTGTGCGATTATATGATGGTAAGTGACTCATATAAGGTGCAAAGTGACTCTAATATGGTGAGAAGTCACTTACATGATTGATTAGAGCCAAAATGTGGTCCAAAATTGACTTGTTGGAAAGGGGTACCAAGATGTGTTAAAGGATGTCTAATTGCATGTACATGATGTTAACATGTTAATTGTATAGATATATGGTGGCAAGTGACCCTTATAGGGTGCAAATTGACTCTAATATGGTGAAAAGTGACTTACATGGTTGATTAGCCAAAATGTGGAACAAAATTAACTTGTATGAAATTGGCATTAATTGTGTGGTAGAGGATGTCAAATTGGATGTATATGATGATAACATGTTAATTGTTGTATATATGGTGGAAAGTGACTCTTATAAGGTGCAAAGTGACTCTAATGTAATGAAAAGTGACTTACATGGTTGATTAAACCAAATTTGGAACAAAATTGACCTGTATGAAAGTGGAACTAAGAGGTGGTAAAAGTATGTCAAATTGGATGTATATGATGTTAATATTTTAATTGTTGTATATATGCTGGAATGTGACTCTTATAGGGTGCAAAGTTACTCTAATTTGGTGAAATGACTTTACATGATTAATTAGAACCAAAATGTCGACCAAAATTGACTTGTATGAATGTGGCACTGACATGTGGTAAAAGGATTTCTAATTGCATGTACATGATGTTAACATGTCAATTGTACTATTATATGATGGCAAGTGACTCTTATAAGGTGCAAAGTGACTGTAATATGGTGAGAAGTCACTTACATGATTGTTAGGGGCCAAATGTGGCCCAAATTGACTTGTTGGAAAGGGGTTACCAAGAGGTGGTAAAATGATGTCTAATTGCATGTACATGATGTTAACATGTTAATTGTTATAAATATATGGTGGCAAGTGACTCTTATAGTGCAAAGTGACTCTAATATTGTGAAAAAGTGACTTACATGGTTCATTAGAGCCAAAATGTGTAACAAAATTAACTGTGTATGAAAGTGGCATTAATATTGTGGTAAAGGATGTCAAATTGGATGTATATGAGTTAATATTTTAATTGTTGTATATATGCTGGAATGTGCCTTTTATAGGGTGCAAAGTTACTCTAATATGTGAAAAGTGACTTACATGGTTAATTAGAACCAAATGTGGACCAAATTGACTTGTATGAATGTACACAAGAGGTGGTAAAAGGATTTCTAATTGCTGTATATGATGTTAAAATGTTAATTGTACCAATATATGATGGTAAGTTTCTGTTATAAGGTGCAAAGTGACTCTAATATGGTGAGAAGTCACTTACATGATTTGATTAGAGCCAAAATATGGCCCAATTTGACTTGTTGGAAAAGGTGTACCGAGAGGTGGTTAAAGGATATCTAATTGCATGTACATGATGTTAACATGTTAATTGTATAAACTATATGGTGGCAAGTGACCCTTATAGGGTGCAAAGTACTCTAATATGGTGAAAAAGTGACTTACATGGTTGATTAGAGCCAAACTGTTGAACAAAATTAACTTGTATGAAAGTGGCATTATAGGTGGTAAAGGATGTCAAATGGATGTATATGATGATAACATGTTAATTGTTGTATATATGGTGGAAAGTGACTCTTATAAGGGTGCAAAGTGACTCTAAATGGTGAAAAGTGACTTACATGGTTAATTAGAACCAAAATGTGGGACCAAAATTGACTTGTATGAATGTGGCCACTGACATGTGGTAAAAGGATTTCTAATTGCATGTACATGATGTTAACATGTCAATTGTACTATTATATGATGGCAAGTGACTCTTATAAGGTGCAAAGTGACTGTAATATGGTGAGAAGTCACTTACATGATTGTTTAGAGCCAAAATGTGGCCCAAAATTGACTTGTTGGAAAGGGGTACCCAAGAGGTGGTAAAATGATGTCTAATTGCATGTACATGATGTTAACATGTTAATTGTATAAATATATGGTGGCAAGTGACCCTTATAGGGTGCAAATTGACTCTAATATGGTGAAAAGTAACTTACATGGTTGATTAGAGCCAAAATGTGGAACAAAATTAACTTGTATGAAAGTGGCATTAATAGGTGGTAAAAGAATGTCAAATTGGATGTATATGATGATAACATGTTAATTGTGGTATATATAGTGGAAAGTGACTCTTATAAGGTGCAAAGTGACTCTAATGTAATGAAAATTGACTTTACATGGTTGATTAGAACCAAATTTTGAACAAAATTGACCTGTATGAAAGTGGAACTAAGAGGTGGTAAAAGGATGTCAAATTGGATGTATATGATGTTAATATTTTAATTGTTGTATATATGCTGGAATGTGACTCTTATAGGGTGCAAAGTTACTCTATTATGGTGAAAAGTGACTTACATGGTTGATTAGAGCCAAAATGTGGAACAAATTAACTTGTATGAAAGTGGCATTAATAGGTGGTAAAAGGATGTCAAATTGGATGTATATGATGATAACATGTTAATTGTTGTATACATGGTGGAAAGTGACTCTTATAAGGTGCAAAGTGACTCTAATATGGTGAAAAGTGACTTACATGGTTAATTAGAACCAAAATGTGGACGAAAATTGACTTGTATGAATGTGGAACTGACATGTGGTAAAAGGATTTCTAATTGCATGTACATGATGTTAACATGTTAATTGTACCATTATATGATGGCAAGTGACTCTTATAAGGTGCAAAGTGACTGTAATATGGTGAGAAGTCACTTACATGATTGATTAGAGCCAAAATGTGGCCCAAAATTGACTTGTTGGAAAGGGGTACCAAGAGGTGGTTAAAGGATGTCTAATTGTATGTACATGATGTTAACATGTTAATTGTATAAATATATGGTGGCAAGTGACTCTTATAGGGTGCAAAGTGACTCTAATATTGTGAAAAGTGAAATACATGGTTGATTAGAGCCAAAATGTGTAACAAAATTAACTTGTATGAAAGTGGCATTAATAGGTGGTAAAAGGATGTCAAATTGGATGTATATGATGTTAATATTTTAATTGTTGTATATATGCTGGAATGTGACTCTTATAGGGTGCAAAGTTACTCTAATATGGTGAAAAGTGACTTACATGGTTAATTAGAACCAAAATGTGGACCAAAATTGACTTGAACGAATGTGGCACTAAGAGGTGGTAAAAGGATTTCTAATTGCATGTATATGATGTTAACATGTTAATTGTACCAATATATGATGGTAAGTGACTATTATAAGGTGCAAAGTGACTCTAATATGGTGAGAAGTCACTTTCATGATTGATTAGAGCCAAAATATGGCCCAAAATTGAATTGTTGGAAAGGGGTACCAAGAGGTGGTTAAAGGATGTCTAATTGCATGTACATGATGTAACATGTTAATTATATAAATATATGGTGGTAAGTGACACTAATATGGTGAAAAGTGACTTACATTGTTGATTAGAGCCAAAAAGTGGAACAAAATTAAGTTGTATGAAAGTGGCATTAATAGGTGGTAAAAGGATGTCAAATTGGATGTATATGATGATAACATGTTAATTGTTGTATATATGGTGGAAAGTGACTCTTATAAGGTGCAAAGTGACTCTAATATGGTGAAAAGTGACTTTCATGGTTAATTAGAACCAAAATGTGGACCAAAATTCACTTGTATGAATGTGGCACTGACATGTGGTAAAAGGATTTCTAATTGCATGTACATGATATTAACATGTTAATTGTACCATTATATGATGGCAAGTGACTCTTATATGGTGCAAAGTGACTGTAATATGGCGAGAAGTCACTTACATGATTGATTAGAGCTAAAATGTGACCCAAAATTGACTTGTTAGAAAAGGGTACCAAGAGGTAGTTAAAGGATGTCTAATTGCATGTACATGAAGTTAACATGTTAATTGTATAAATATATTGTGGCAAGTGACTCTTATAGGGTGCAAAGTGGCTCTAATATTGTGAAAAGTGACTTACATGGTCGATTAGAGCCAAAATGTGTAACAAAATTAACTTGTATGAAAGTGGCATTAATAGATGGTAAAAAGATGTCAAATTGGATGTATATGATGATAACATGTTAATTGATGTATATATGGTGGAAAGTGACTCTTATAAAGTGCAAAGTGACTCTAATGTAATGAAAATTGACTTTACATGGTTGATTAGAACAAAATTTGGAACAAAATTGACCTGTATGAAAGTGGAAATAAGAGGTGGTAAAAGAATGTCAAATTGGATGTATATGATGTTAATATTTTAATTGTTGTATATATGCTGGAATGTGACTCTTATAGGGTGCAAAGTTACTCTAATATGGTGAAAAGTGACTTACAAGGTTGATTAGAGCCAAAATGAGGAACAAAATTAACTTGTATGAAACTGGCATTAATAGGTGGTAAAAGGATGTCAAATTGGATGTATAAGATGATAACATGTTAATTGATGTATATATGGTGGAAAGTGATTCTTATAAGGTGCAAATTGACTCTAATATGGTGAAAAGTGACTTACATGGTTAATTAGAACCAAAATGTGGACCAAAATTGAATTGTATGAATGTGGCACTGACATTTGGTAAAAGGATTTCTAATTGCATGTACATGATGTTAATATGTTAATTGTACATTATATGATGGCAAGTGACTCTTATAAGGTGCAAAGTGACTGTAATATGGTGAGAAGTCACTTACATGATTGATGAGCCAAAATGTGGCCCAAAATTGACTTGTTGGAAAGGGGTACCAAGAGGTGGTTAAAGGATTACTAATTGCATGTACATTATGTTAACATGTTAATTATATAAATATATGGTGGCAAGTGACTCTTATAGGGTGCAAAGTGACTCTAATATTGTGAAAAGTGACTTACATGGTTGATTAGAGCCAAAATGTGTAACAAAATTAACTTCTATGAAAGTGGCATTAATAGGTGGTAAAAGGATGTCAAATTGGATGTATATGATGTTAATATTTTAATTGTTGTATATATGCTGGAATGTGACTCTTATAGGGTGCAAAGTTACTCTAATATGGTGAAAAGTAACTTACATGGTTAATTAGAACCAAAATGCGGACCAAAATTGACTTGTATGAATGTGGCAATAAGAGGTGGTAAAAGGATTTCTAATTGCTTGTATATGATGTTAACATGGTAATTGTACCATTATATGATGGCAAGTGACTCTTATAAGGTGCAAAGTGACTCTAATATGGTGAGAACTCACTTACATGATTGATTAGAGCCAAAATTTGGCCCCAAATTGACTTGTTGGAAAGGGGTACCAAGAGGTTGTTAAAGGATGTCTAATTGCATGTACATGATGTTAACATGTTAATTGTATAAATATATGGTGGCAAGTGACCCTTATAGAGTGCAAATTGACTCTAATATGGTGAAAAGTGACTTACATGGTTGATTAGAGCCAAAATGTGGAACAAAATTAACTTGTATGAAAGTGCCATTAATAGGTGGTAGAAGGATGTCAAATTGGATGTATATGATGATAACATGTTAATTGTTATATATATGGTGGAAAGTGACTCTTATAAGGTGCAAAGCGACTCTAATGTAATGAAAAGTGACTTTACATGGTTGATTAGAACCAAACTTGGAACAAAATTGACCTGTATAAAAGTGGAACTAAGAGGTGGTAAAAGGATGCCAAATTGGATGTGTATGATGTTAATATTTTAATTGTTGTATATATGCTGGAATTTGACTCTTATAGGGTGCAAAGTTACTCTAATATGGTGAAAACGTACATGGTTAATAAAACCAAAATGTGGACCAAAATTGACTTGTATGACTGTGGCACTAAGAGGTGGTAAATGGATTTCTAATTGCATATACATGATGTTAACATGTTAATTGTACCAATATATGATATTAAGTGACTATTATAACGTGCAAAGTGACTCTAATATGGTGAGAAGTCACTTACATCATTGCTTAGAGCCAAAATATGGCCCAAAATTGACTTGTTGGAAAGGGGTATCAAGAGGTGGTTAAAGGATGTCTAATTGCATGTACATGATGTTAACATGTTAATTGTATCAATATATGGTGGCAAGTAACTCTTATAGGGTGAAAAGTGACTCTAATATGGTGAAAAGTTACATGGTTGATTAGAGCCAAAATGTGTAACAAAATTATCTTGTATGAAAGTGGCATTAATAGGTGGTAAAAGGATGTCAAATTGGATGTATATGATGTTAATATTTTAATTGTTGTATATATGCTGGAATGTGACTCTTATAGGGTGCAAAGTTACTCTAATATGGTGAAAAGTGACTTACATTGTTAATTAGAACCAAAATGTGGACCAAAATTGACTTGTAATAATGTGGCACTAAGAGGTGGTAAAAGGATTTCTAATTGCATGTATATGATGTTAACATGTTAATTGTACCAATATATGATGGTAAGTGACTATTATAAGGGGCAAAGTGACTCTAATATGTAGAGAAGTCACATAGATGATTGATTAGAGCCAAAATATGGCCCAAAATTGACTTGTTGGAAAGGGGTATCAAGAGGTGGTTAAAGGATGTCTAATTGCATGTACATGATGTTAACATGTTAATTGTATAAATATATGGTGGCAAGTGACCCTTATAGGGTGCAAAGTGACTCTAATATGGAGAAAAGTGACTTACATGGTTGATTAGAGCCAAAATGTGGAACAAAATTAACTTGTATGAAAGTGGCATTAATAGGTGGTAAAAAGATGTCAAATTGGATGTATATGATGATAATATGTCAATTGTTGTATTTATGGTGGAAAGTGACTCTTATAAGGTGCAAAGTTACTCTAATATGGTGAAAAGTAACTTATATGGTTAATTAGAACCAAAATGTGGACCCAAATTGACTTGTATGAATGTGGCAATAAGAGGTGGTAAAAGGATTTCTAATTGCTTATACATGATGTTAACATGGTAATTGTACCATTATATGATGGCAAGTGACTCTTATAAGGTGCAAAGTGACTCTAATATGGTGAGAACTCACTTACATGATTGATTAGAGCCAAAATTTGGCCCAAAATTGAATTGTTTGAAAGGGGTACCAAGAGGTTGTTAAATGATGTCTAATTGCATGTACATGATGTTAACATGTTTGTTGTATAAATATATGGTGGCAAGTGACCCTTATAGGGTGCAAATTGACTCTAATATGGTGAAAAGTGAGTTACATGGTTGATTAGAGCCAAAATGTGGAACAAAATTAACTTGTATGAAAGCGGCATTAATAGGTGGTAAAAGGAGGTCAAATTGGATGTATATGATGATAACATGTTAATTGTTGTATATATGGTGGAAAGTGACTCTTATAAGGTGCAAAGTGACTCTAATGTAATAAAAATTGACTTTACATGCTTGATTAGAACTAAATTTGGAACAAAATTGACCTGTATGAAAGTGGAAATAAGAGGTGGTAAAAGAATGTCAAATTGGATGTATATGATGTTAATATTTTAATTGTTGTATATATGCTGGAATGTGACTCTTATAGGGTGCAAAGTTAAACTAATATGGTGAAAAGTGACTTACATGGTTGATTAGAGCCAAAATGTGGAACAAAATTAACTTGTATGAAAGTGGCATTAATAGGTGGTAAAAGGATGTCAAATTGGATGTATATGATGATAACATGTTAATTGTTGTATATATGGTGGAAAGTGACTCTTATAAGGTGCAAAGTGACTCTAATATGGTGAAAAGTGACTTACATGGTTAATTAGAACCAAAATGTGGACCAAAATGGAATTATATGAATGTGGCACTGACATTTGGTAAAAGGATTTCTAATTGCATGTACATGATGTTAATATGTTAATTTGACATTATATGATGGCAAGTGACTCTTATAAGGTGCAAAGTGACTGTAATATGGTGAGAAGTCACTTACATGATTGATTAGAGCCAAAATGTGGCCCAAAATTGACTTGTTGGAAAGGGGTACCAAGAGGTGGTTAAAGGAGGTCTAATTGCATGTACATGATGTTAACACGTTAATTGTATAAATATATGGTGGCAAGTGACTCTTATAGGGTGCAAAGTGACTCTAATATTGTGAAAAGTGACTTACATGGTTGATTAGAGCCAAAATGTGTAACAAAATTAACTTGTATGAAAGTGGCATTAATAGGTGGTAAAAGGATGTCAAATTGGATGTATATGATGTTAATATTTTAATTGTTGTATATATGCTGGAATGTGACTCTTATAGGGTGCAAAGTTACTCTAATATGGTGAAAAGTAACTTACATGGTTAATTATAACCAAAATGTGGACCAAAATTGACTTGTATGAATGTGGCAATAAGAGGTGGTAAAAGGATTTCTAATTGCTTGTATATGATGTTAACATGGTAATTGTACCATTATATGATGGCAAGTGACTCTTGTAAGGTACATAGTGACTCTAATATGGTGAGAACTCACTTACATGATTGATTAGAGCCAAAATTTGGCCCAAAATTGACTTGTTGGAAAGGGGTACCAAGAGGTTGTTAAAGGATGTCTAATTGCATGTACATGATGTTAACATGTTAATTGTATAAATATATGGTGGCAAGTGACCCTTATAGGGTGCAAATTGACTCTAATATGGTGAAAAGTGACTTACATGGTTGATTAGAGCGAAAATGTGGAACAAAATTAACTTGTATGAAAGTGGCATTAATAGGTGGTAAAAGGATGTCAAATTGGATGTATATGATGATAACATGTTAATTGTTGTATATATGGTGCAAAGTGACTCTTATAAGGTGCAAAGCGACTCTAATGTAATGAAAAGTGACTTTACATGGTTGATTAGAACCAAACTTGGAACAAAATTGACCTGTATAAAAGTGGAACTAAGAGGTGGTAAAAGGATGCCAAATTGGATGTATATGATGTTAAAATTTTAATTGTTGTATATATGTTGGAATGTGACTCTTATAGGGTGCAAAGTTACTCTAATATGGTGAAAACTTACTTACATGGTTAATAAAACCAAAATGTGGACCAAAATTGACTTGTATGAATGTGGCACTAAGAGGTGGTAAATGGATTTCTAATTGCATATACATGATGTTAACATGTTAATTGTACCAATATATGATAGTAAGTGACTATTATAACGTGCAAAGTGACTTTAATATGGTGAGAAGTCACTTACATCATTGCTTAGAGCCAAAATATGGCCCAAAATTGACTTGTTGGAAAGGGGTATCAAGAGGTGGTTAAAGGATGTCTAATTGCATGTACATGATGTTAACATGTTAATTGTATCAATATATGGTGGCAAGTAACTCTTATAGGGTGAAAAGTGACGCTAATATGGTGAAAAGTTACTTACATGGTTGATTAGAGCCAAAATGTGTAACAAAATTAACTTATATGAAAGTTGCATTAATAGGTGGTAAAAGGATGTCAAATTGGATGTATAAGATGTTAATATTTTAATTGTTGTATATATGCTGGAATGTGACTCTTATAGGGTGCAAAGTTACTCTAATATGGTGAAAAGTGACTTACATTGTTAATTACAACCAAAATGTGGACCAAAATTGACTTGTAATAATGTGGCACTAAGAGGTGGTAAAAGGATTTCTAATTGCATGTATATGATGTTAACATGTTAATTGTACCAATATATGATGGTAAGTGACTATTATAAGGTGCAAAGTGACTCTAATATGGTGAGAAGTCACTTAGATGATTGATTAGAGCCAAAATATGGCCCAAAATTGACTTGTTGGCAAGGGGTACCAAGCGGTGGTTAAAGGATGTCTTATTGCATGTACATGATGTTAACATGTTAATTGTATAAATATATGGTGGCAAGTGACCCTTATAGGGTGCAAAGTGACTCTAATATGGTGAAAAGTGACTTACATGGTTGATTAGAGCCAAAATGTGGAACAAAGTTAACTTGTATGAAAGTGACATTAATAGGTGGTAAAAGGATGTCAAATTGGATGTATATGATGATAACATGTCAATTGTTGTTTTTATGGTGGAAAGTGGCTCTTATAAGGTGCAAAGTGACTCTAATATGGTGAAAAGTGACTTACATGGTTAATTAGAACCAAAATGTGGACGAAAATTGACTTGTATGAATGTGGCACTGACATGTGGTAAAAGGATTTCTAATTGCATGTACATGATGATAAGATGTTAATTGTACCATTATATTATGGCAAGTGACTCTTATTAGGTTTAAAGTGACTCTAATATGGTGAGAAGTCATTTACATGATTGATTAGAGCCAAAATGTGGCCCAAAATTGACTTGTTGGAAAGGGGTACCAAGAGGTGGTTAGAGGATGTCTAATTGAATGTACATGATGTTAACATGTTAATTGTATAAATATTTGGTGGCAAGTGACTCTTATAGGGTGCAAAGTGACTCTAATATGGTGAAAAGTGACTTACATGGTTGATTAAAGCCAAAATGTGTAACAAAATTAACTTGTATGAAAGTGGCATTAATAGATGGTAAAAGGATGTCAAATTGGATGTATATGATGTTAATATTTTAATTGTTGTATATATGCTGGAATGTGACTCTTATCGGGTGCAAAGTTACTCCAATATGGTGAAAACTGACTTACATGGTTAATAAAACCAAAATGTGGACCAAAATTGACTTGTATGAATGTGGCACTAAGAGGTGGTAAATGGATTTCTAATTGCATATACATGATGTTAACATGTTAATTGTACCAATATATGATAGTAAGTGACTATTATAAGGTGCAAAGTGACTCTAATATGGTGAGAAGTCACTTACATGATTGCTTAGAGCCAAAATATGGCCCAAAATTGACTTGTTGGAAAGGGGTACCAAGAGGTGGTTGAAGGATGTCTAATTGCATGTACATGATGTTAACATGTTAATTGTATCAATATATGGTGGCAAGTAACTCTTATAGGGTGAAAAGTGACTAATATGGTGAAAAGTTACTTACATGGTTGATTAGAGCCAAAATGTGTAACAAAATTAACTTGTATGAAAGTGGCATTAATAGGTGGTAAAAGGATGTCAAATTGGATGTATATGATGTTAATATTTTAATTGTTGTATATATGCTGGAATGTGACTCTTATAGGGTGCAAAGTTACTCTAATATGGTGAAAAGTGAATTACATTGTTAATTAGAACCAAAATGTGGACCAAAATTGACTTGTATGAATGTGGCACTAAGAGGTGGTAAAAGGATTTCTAATTGCATGTATATGATGTTAACATGTTAATTGTACCAATATATGATGGTAAGTGACTATTATAAGGTGCAAAGTGACTCTAATGTGGTGAGAAGTCACTTAGATGATTGATTAGAGCCAAAATATGGCCCAAAATTTACTTGTTGGAAAGGGGTACCAAGAGGTGGTTAAAGGATGTCTAATTGCATGTACATGATGTTAACATGTTAATTGTATAAATATTTGGTGGCAAGTGACTCTTATAGGGTGCAAAGTGACTCTAATATGGTGAAAAGTGACTTACATGGTTGATTAGAGCCAAAATGTGTAACAAAATTAACTTGTATGAAAATGGCATTAATAGGTGGTAAAAGGATGTCAAATTGGATGTATAAGATGTTAATATTTTAATTGTTGTATATATGCTGGAATGTGACTCTTATAGGGTGCAAAGTTACTCTAATATGGTGAAAAGTGACTTACATTGTTAATTAGAACCAAAATGTGGACCAAAATTGACTTTTATGAATGTGGCACTCACTGTGGTAAAAGGATTTCTAATTGCATATACATGATGTTAAGATGTTAATTGTACCATTATATGGTGGCAAGTGACTCTTATAAGGTGCAAAGTGACTCTAATATGGTGAGAAGTCACTTACATGATTGATTAGAGCCAAAATGTGGCCCAAAATTGACTTGTTGGAAAGGGGTACCAAGAGGTTGTTAAAGGATGTCTAATTGCATGTACATGATGTTAACATGTTAATTGTACCAATATATGATGGTAAGTGACTATTATAAGGTGCAAAATGACTCTAATATGGTGAGAAGTCACTTAGATGATTGATTAGAGCCAAAATATGGCCCAAAATTGACTTGTTGGAAAGGGGTACCAAGAGGTGGTTAAAGGATGTCTAATTGCATGTACATGATGTTAACATGTTAATTGTATAAATATACGGTGGCAAGTGACCCTTATAGGGTGCAAAGTGACTCTAATATGGTGAAAAGTGACTTACATGGTTGATTAGAGCCAAAATGTGGAACAAAATTAACTTGTATGAAAGTGTCATTAATAGGTGGTAAAAGGATGTCAAATTGGATGTATATGATGATAACATGTTAATTGTTGTATATATGGTGGAAAGTGACTCTTATAAGGTGCAAAGCGACTCTAATGTAATGAAAAGTGACTTTACATGGTTGATTAGAACCAAACTTGGAACAAAATTGACCTGTATAAAAGTGGAACTAAGAGGTGGTAAAAGGATGCCAAGTTGGATGTATATGATGTTAATATTTTAATTGTTGTATATATGCTGGAATGTGACTCTTATAGGGTGCAAAGTTACTCTAATATGGTGAAAACTTACTTACATAGTTAATAAAACCAAAATGTGGACCAAAATTGACTTGTATGAATGTAGCACTAAGAGGTGGTAAATGGATTTCTAATTGCTTATACATGATGTTAACATGTTAATTGTACCAATATATGATAGTAAGTGACTATTATAACGTGCAAAGTGACTCTAATATGGTGAGAAGTCACTTACATCATTGCTTAGAGCCAAAATATGGCCCAAAACTGACTTGTTGGAAAGGGGTATCAAGAGGTGGTTAAAGGATGTCTAATTGCATGTACATGATGTTAACATGTTAATTGTATCAATATATGGTGGCAAGTAACTCTTATAGGGTGAAAAGTGACTAATATGGTGAAAAGTTACTAACATGGTTGATTAGAGCCAAAATGTGTAACAAAATTATCTTGTATGAAAGTGGCATTAATAGGTGGTAAAAGGATGTCAAATTGGATGTATATGATGTTAATATTTTAAATGTTGTATATATGCTGGAATGTGACTCTTATAGGGTGCAAAGTTACTCTAATATGGTGAAAAGTGACTTACATTGTCAATTAGAACCAAAATGTGGACCAAAATTGACTTGTAATAATGTGGCACTAAGAGGTGGTAAAAGGATTTCTAATTGCATGTATATGATGTTAACATGTTAATTGTACCAATATATGATGGTAAGTGACTATTATAAGGTGCAAAGTGACTCTAATATGGAGAGAAGTCACTTAGATGATTGATTAGAGCCAAAATATGGCCCAAAATTGACTTGTTGGAAAGGGGTACCAAGAGGTGGTTAAAGGATGTCTAATTGCATGTACATGATGTTAACATGTTAATTGTATAAATATATGGTGGCAAGTGACCCTTATAGGGTGCAAAGTGACTCTAATATGGTGAAAAGTGACTTACATGGTTGATTAGAGCCAAAATGTGGAACAAAATTAACTTGTATGAAAGTGGCATTAATAGGTGGTAAAAGGATGTCAAATTGGATGTATATGATGATAACATGTCAATTGTTGTATTTATGGTGGAAAGTGACTCTTATAAGGTGCAAAGTGACTCTAATATGGTGAAAAGTGACTTACATGGTTAATTAGAACCAAAATGTGGACCAAAATTGACTTGTATGAATGTGGCACTGACATGTGGTAAAAGGTTTTCTAATTGCATGTACATGATGTTAAGATGTTAATTGTACCATTATATGATGGCAAGTGACTCTTATAAGGTGCAAAGTGACTCTAATATTGTGAGAAGTCACTTACATGATTGCTTAGAGCCAAAATATGGCCCAAAATTGACTTGTTGGAAAGGGGTATCAAGAGGTGGTTAAAGGATGTCTAATTGCATGTACATGATGTTAACATGTTAATTGTATCAATATATGGTGGCAAGTAACTTTTATAGGATGAAAAGTGACTCTAATATGGTGAAAAGTTACTTACATGGTTGATTAGAGCCAAAATGTGTAACAAAATTAACTTGTATGAAAGTTGCATTAATAGGTGGTAAAAGGATGTCAAATTGGATGTATATGATGTTAATATTTTAATTGTTGTATATATGCTGGAATGTGACTCTTATAGGGTGCAAAGTTACTCTAATATGGTGAAAAGTGACTTACATTGTTAATTAGAACCAAAATGTGGACCAAAATTGACTTGTAATAATGTGGCACTAAGAGGTGGTAAAAGGATTTCTAATTGCATGTATATGATGTTAACATGTTAATTGTACCAATATATGATGGTAAGTGACTATTATAAGGTGCAAAGTGACTCTAATATGGTGAGAAGTCACTTAGATGATTGATTAGAGCCAAAATATGGCCCAAAATTGACTTGTTGGAAAGGGGTACCAAGAGGTGGTTAAAGGATGTCTAATTGCATGTACATGATGTTAACATGTTAATTGTATAAATATATGGTGGCAAGTGACCCTTATAGGGTGCAAAGTGACTCTAATATGGTGAAAAGTGACTTACATGGTTGATTAGAGCCAAAATGTGGAACAAAATTAACTTGTATGAAAGTGACATTAATAGGTGGTAAAAGGATGTCAAATTGGATGTATATGATGATAACATGTCAATTGTTGTATTTATGGTGGAAAGTGGCTCTTATAAGGTGCAAAGTGACTCTAATATGGTGAAAAGTGACTTACATAGTTAATTAGAACCAAAATGTGGACCAAAATTGACTTGTATGAATGTGGCACTGACATGTGGTAAAAGGATTTCTAATTGCATGTACATGATGTTAAGATGTTAATTGTACCATTATATGATGGCAAGTGACTCTTATAAGGTTCAAAGTGACTCTAATATGGTGAGAAGTCACTTACATGATTGATTAGAGCCAAAATGTGGCCCAAAATTGACTTGTTGGAAAGGGGTACCAAGAGGTGGTTAAAGGATGTCTAATTGCATGTACATGATGTTAACATGTTAATTGTATAAATATTTGGTGGCAAGTGACTCTTATAGGGTGCAAAGTGACTCTAATATGGTGAAAAGTGACTTACATGGTTGATTAGAGCCAAAATGTGTTACAAAATTAACTTGTATGAAAGTGGCATTAATAGGTGGTAAAAGGATGTCAAATTGGATGTATATGATGTTAATATTTTAATTGTTGTATATATGCTGGAATGTGACTCTTATAGGGTGCAAAGTTACTCTAATATGGTGAAAACTGACTTACATGGTTAATAAAACCAAAATGTGGACCAAAATTGACTTGTATGAATGTGGCACTAAGAGGTGGTAAATGGATTTCTAATTGCATATACATGATGTTAACATGTTATTTGTACCAATATAAGATAGTAAGTGACTATTATAAGGTGCAAAGTGACTCTAATATGGTGAGAAGTCACTTACATGATTGCTTAGAGCCAAAATATGGCCCAAAATTGACTTGTTGGAAAGGGGTACCAAGAGATGGTTAAAGGATATCTAATTGCATGTACATGATGTTAACATGTTAATTGTATAAATATTTGGTGGCAAGTGACTCTTATAGGGTGCAAAGTGACTCTAATATGGTGAAAAGTGACTTACATGGTTGATTAGAGCCAAAATGTGGAACAAAATTAACTTGTATGAAAGTGACATTAATAGGTGGTAAAAGGATGTCAAATTGGATGTATATGATGATAACATTCAATTGTTGTATTTATGGTGGAAAGTGGCTCTTATAAGGTGCAAAGTGACTCTAATATGGTGAAAAGTGACTTACATAGTTAATTAGAACCAAAATGTGGACCAAAATTGACTTGTATGAATGTGGCACTGACATGTGGTAAAAGGATTTCTAATTGCATATACATGATGTTAAGATGTTAATTGTACCATTATATGATGGCAAGTGACTCTTATAAGGTTCAAAGTGACTCTAATATGGTGAGAAGTCACTTACATGATTGATTAGAGCCAAAATGTGGCCCAAAATTGACTTGTTGGAAAGGGGTACCAAGAGGTGGTTAAAGGATGTCTAATTGCATGTACATGATGTTAACATGTTAATTGTATAAATATTTGGTGGCAAGTGACTCTTATAGGGTGCAAAGTGACTCTAATATGGTGAAAAGTGACTTACATGGTTGATTAGAGCCAAAATGTGTAACAAAATTAAATTGTATGAAAGTGGCATTAATAGGTGGTAAAAGGATGTCAAATTGGATGTATATGATGTTAATATTTTAATTGTTGTATATATACTGGAATGTGACTATTATAGGGTGCAAAGTTACTCTAATATGGTGAAAACTAACTTACATGGTTAATAAAACCAAAATGTGGACCAAAATTGACTTGTATGAATGTGGCACTAAGAGGTGGTAAATGGATTTCTAATTGCATATACATGATGTTAACATGTTAATTGTACCAATATATGATAGTAAGTGACTATTATAAGGTGCAAAGTGACTCTAATATGGTGAGAAGTCACTTACATGATTGCTTAGAGCCAAAATATGGCCCAAAATTGACTTGTTGGAAAGAGGTACCAAGAGGTGGTTGAAGGATGTCTAATTGCATGTACATGATGTTAACATGTTAATTGTATCAATATATGGTGGCAAGTAACTCTTATAGGGTGAAAAGTGACTAATATGGTGAAAAGTTACTTACATGGTTGATTAGAGCCAAAATGTGTAACAAAATTAACTTGTATGAAAGTGGCATTAATAGGTGGTAAAAGGATGTCAAATTGGATGTATATGATGTTAATATTTTAATTGTTGTACATATGCTGGAATGTGACTCTTATAGGGTGCAAAGTTACTCTAATATGGTGAAAAGTGACTTACATTGTTAATTAGAACCAAAATGTGGACCAAAATTGACTTGTATGAATGTGGCACTAAGAGGTGGTAAAAGGATTTCTAATTGCATGTATATGATGTTAACATGTTAATTGTACCAATATATGATGGTAAGTGACTATTATAAGGTGCAAAATGACTCTAATATGGTGAGAAGTCACTTAGATGATTGATTAGAGCCAAAATATGGCCCAAAATTGACTTGTTGGAAAGGGGTACCAAGAGGTGGTTAAAGGATGTCTAATTGCATGTACATGATGTTAACATGTTAATTGTATAAATATACGGTGGCAAGTGACCCTTATAGGGTGCAAAGTGACTCTAATATGGTGAAAAGTGACTTACATGGTTGATTAGAGCCAAAATGTGGAACAAAATTAACTTGTATGAAAGTGGCATTAATAGGTGGTAAAAGGATGTCAAATTGGATGTATATCATGATAACATGTTAATTGTTGTATATATGGTGGAAAGTGACTCTTATAAGGTGCAAAGTGACTCTAATATGTTGAAAAGTGACTTACATGGTTAATTAGAACCAAAATTTCGACCAAAATTGACTTTTATGAATGTGGCACTGACATGTGGTAAAAGGATTTCTAATTGCATATACATGATGTTAAGATGTTAATTGTACCATTATATGATGGCAAGTGACTCTTATAAGGTGCAAAGTGACTCTAATATGAGAAGTCACTTACATGATTGATTAGAGCCAAAATGTGGCCCAAAATTGACTTGTTGGAAAGGGGTACCAAGAGGTGGTTAAAGGATGTCTAATTGAATGTACATGATGTTAACAATTGTATAAATTATTGGTGGTAAGTGACTCTTATAGGGTGCAAAGTGACTCTAATATGGTGAAAAGTGACTTACATGGTTGATTAGAGCCAAAATGTGTAACAAAATTAACTTGTATGAAAATGGCATTAATAGGTGGTAAAAGGATGTCAAATTGGATGTATATGATTTAATATTTTAATTGTTGTATATATGCTGGAATGTGACTCTTATAGGGTGCAAAGTTACTCTAATATGGTGAAAACTGACTTACATGGTTAATAAAACCAAAATGTGGACCAAAATTGACTTGTATGAATGTGGCACTAAGAGGTGGTAAAAGGATTTCTAATTGCATGTATATGATGTTAGCATGTTAATTGTACCAATATATGATGGTAAGTGACTATTATAAGGTGCAAAGTGACTCTAATATGGTGAGAAGTCACTTACATGATTGCTTAGAGCTAAAATATGGCCTAAAATTGACTTGTTGGAAAGGGGTACCAAGAGGTGGTTAAAGAATGTCTAATTGCATGTACATGATGTTAACATATTAATTGTATCAATATATGGTGGCAAGTAACTCTTATAGGGTAAAAAGTGACTCTAATATGGTGAAAAGTTACTTACATGGTTTATTAGAGCCAAAATGTGTAACAAAATTAACTTGTATGAAAGTGGGATTAATAGGTGGTAAAAGGATGTCAAATTGGATGTATTAGATGTTAATATTATAATTGTTGTATATATGCTGGAATGTGACTCTTATAGGGTGCGAAGTTACTCTAATATGGTGAAAAGTGATTTGCATTGTTAATTAGAACGAAAATGTGGACCAAAATTGATTGTATGAATGTGGCACTAAGAGGTGGTAAAAGGATTTCTAATTGCATGTATATGATGTTAGCATGTTAATTGTACCAATATATGATGGTAAGTGACTATTATAAGGTGCAAAGTGACTCTAATATGGTGAGAAGTCACTTAGATGATTGATTAGAGCCAAAATATGGCCCAAAATTGACTTGTTGGAAAGGGGTAGCAAGAGGTGGTTAAAGGATGTCTAATTGCATGTACATGATTTTAACATGTTAATTGTATAAATATATGGTGGCAAGTGACCCTTATAGGGTGCAAAGTGACTCTAATATGATGAAAAGTGACTTACATGGTTGATTAGAGGCAAAATGTGGAACACAATTAACTTGTATGAAAGTGGCATTAATAGGTGGTAAAAGGATGTCAAATTGGATGTATATGATGATAACATGTTAATTGTTGTATATATGGTGGAAAGTGACTCTTATAAGGTGCAAAGTGACTCTAATGTAATGAAAAGTGACTTTACATGGTTGATTAGAACCAAATTTGGAACTAAATTGACCTGTAAGAAAGTGGAACTAAGAGGTGGTAAAAGGATGTCAAATTGGATGTATATGATGTTAATATTTTAATTGTTGTATATATGCTGGAATGTGACTCTTATAGGGTGCAAAGTTACTCTAATATGGTGAAAAGTGACTTACATGGTTAATAAAACCAAAATGTGGACCAAAATTGACTTGTATGAATGTGGCACTAAGAGGTGGTAAAAGGATTTTTAATTGCATATACATGATGTTAACATGTTAATTGTACCAATATATGATAGTAATTGACTATTATAAGGTGCAAAGTGACTCTAATATGGTGAGAAGTCACTTACATGATTGCTTAGAGCCAAAATATGGCCTAAAATTGACTTGTTGGAAAGGGGTACCAAGAGGTGGCTAAAGAATGTCTAATTGCATGTACATGATGTTAACATATTAATTGTATCAATATATGGTGGCAAGTAACTCTTATAGGGTAAAAAGTGACTCTAATATGGTGAAAAGTTACTTACATGGTTGATTAGAGCCAAAATGTGTAACAAAATTAACTTGTATGAAAGTGGGATTAATAGGTGGTAAAAGGATGTCAAATTGGATGTATTAGATGTTAATATTATAATAGTTGTATATATGATGGAATGTGACTCTTATAGGGTGCGAAGTTACTCTAATATGGTGAAAAGTGACTTACATTGTTAATTAGAACCAAAATGTGGACCAAAATTGACTTGTATGAATGTGGCACTAAGAGGTGGTAAAAGGATTTCTAATTGCCTGTATATGATGTTAACATGTTAATTGTACCAATATATGATGGTAAGTGACTATTATAAGGTGTAAAGTGACTCTAATATGGTGAGAAGTCACTTAGATGATTGATTAGAGGCAAAATATGGCCCAAAATTGACTTGTTGGAAAGGGGTACCTAGAGGTGGTTAAAGAATGTCTAATTGCATGTACAAGATGTTAACATGTTAATTGTATAAATATATGATGGCAAGTGACCCTTATAGGTGCAAAGTGACTCTAATATGGTGAAAAGTGACTTACATGGTTGATTAGAGCCAAAATGTGAAACAAAATTAACTTGTATGAAAGTGGCATTAATAGGTGGTAAAAGGATGTCAAATTGGATGTATATGATGATACCATGTTAATTGTTGTATATATGGTGGAAAGTGACTCTTATAAGGTGCAAAGTGACTCTAATATGGTGAAAAGTGACTTACATGGTTGATTAGAGCCAAAATGTGGAACAAAATTAACTTGTATGAAAGTGGCATTAATAGGTGGTAAAAGGATGTCAAATTGGATGTATATGATGATAACATGTTAATTGTTGTATATAAGGTGGAAAGTGACTCTTATAAGGTGAAAAGTGACTCTAATATGGTGACAAGTGACTTACATGGTTAATTAGAACCAAAATGTGGACCAAAATTGACTTTAATGAATGTGGCACTGACATGTGGTAAAAGGATTTCTAATTGCATATACATGATGTTAAGATGTTAATTGTACCATTATATGATGGCAAGTGACTCTTATAAGGTGCAAAGTGACACTAATATCAGAAGTCACTTACATGATTGATTAGAGCCAAAATGTGGCCCAAAATTGACTTGTTGGAAAGGGGTACCAAGAGGTGGTTAAAGGATGTCTAATTGCATGTACATGATGTTAATAATTGTATAAATATTTGGTGGTAAGTGACTCTTATAGGGTGCAAAGTGACTCTAATATGGTGAAAAGTGACTTACATGGTTGATTAGAGCCAAAATGTGTAACAAAATTAACCTGTATGAAAATGGCATTAATAGGTGGTAAAAGGATGTCAAATTGGATGTATATGATGTTAATATTTTAATTGTTGTATATATGCTGGAATGTGATTCTTATAGGGTGCAAAGTTACTCTAATATGGTGAAAACTGACTTACATGGTTAATAAAACCAAAATGTGGACCAAAATTGACTTGTATGAATGTGGCACTAAGAGGTGGTAAATGGATTTCTAATTGCATATACATGATGTTAACATGTTAATTGTACCAATATATGATAGTAAGTGACTATTATAAGGTGCAAAGTGACTCTAATATGGTGAGAACTCACTTAGATGATTGATTAGAGCCAAAATATGGCCCAAAATTGACTTGTTGGAAAGGGGTACCAAGAGGTGGTTAAAGGATGTCTAATTGCATGTACATGATGTTAACATGTTAATTGTATGAATATATGGTGGCAAGTGACCGTTATAGGGTGCAAAGTGACTCTAATATGGTGAAAAGTGACTTACATGGTTGATTAGAGCCAAAATGTGGAACAAAGTTAACTTGTATGAAAGTGACATTAATAGGTGGTAAAAGGATGTCAAATTGGATGTATATGATGATAACATGTCAATTGTTGTATTTATGGTGGAAAGTGGCTCTTATAAGGTGCAAAGTGACTCTAATATGGTGAAAAGTGACTTACATGGTTAATTAGAACCAAAATGTGGACGAAAATTGACTTGTATGAATGTGGCACTGACATGTGGTAAAAGGATTTCTAATTGCATGTACATGATGATAAGATGTTAATTGTACCATTATATGATGGCAGGTGACTCATATAAGGTTTAAAGTGACTCTAATATGGTGAGAAGTTATTTACATGATTGATTAGAGCCAAAATGTGGCCCAAAATTGACTTGTTGGAAAGGGGTACCAAGAGGTGGTTAAAGGATGTCTAATTGCATGTACATGATGTTAACATGTTAATTGTATAAATATTTGGTGGCAAGTGACTCTTATAGGGTGCAAAGTGACTCTAATATGGTGAAAAGTGACTTACATGGTTGATTAAAGCCAAAATGTGTAACAAAATTAACTTGTATGAAAGTGGCATTAATAGGTGGTAAAAGGATGTCAAATTGGATGTATATGATGTTAATATTTTAATTGTTGTATATATGCTGGAATGTGACTCTTATCGGGTGCAAAGTTACTCTAATATGGTGAAAACTGACTTACATGGTTAATAAAACCAAAATGTGGACCAAAATTGACTTGTATGAATGTGGCACTAAGAGGTGGTAAATGGATTTCTAATTGCATATACATGATGTTAACATGTTAATTGTACCAATATATGATAGTAAGTGACTATTATAAGGTGCAAAGTGACTCTAATATGGTGAGAAGTCACTTACATGATTGCTTAGAGACAAAATATGGCCCAAAATTGACTTGTTGGAAAGGGGTACCAAAAGGTGGTTGAAGGATGTCTAATTGCATGTACATGATGTTAACATGTTAATTGTATCAATATATGGTGGCAAGTAACTCTTATAGGGTGAAAAGTGACTAATATGGTGAAAAGTTACTTACATGGTTGATTAGAGCCAAAATGTGTAACAAAATTAACTTGTATGAAAGTGGCATTAATAGGTGGTAAAAGGATGTCAAATTGGATGTATATGATGTTAATATTTTAATTGTTGTATATATGCTGGAATGTGACTCTTATAGGGTGCAAAGTTACTCTAATATGGTGAAAAGTGAATTACATTGTTAATTAGAACCAAAATGTGGACCAAAATTGACTTGTATGAATGTGGCACTAAGAGGTGGTAAAAGGATTTCTAATTGCATGTATATGATGTTAACATGTTAATTGTACCAATATATGATGGTAAGTGACTATTATAAGGTGCAAAGTGACTCTAATGTGGTGAGAAGTCACTTAGATGATTGATTAGAGCCAAAATATGGCCCAAAATTTACTTGTTGGAAAGGGGTACCAAGAGGTGGTTAAAGGATGTCTAATTGCATGTACATGATGTTAACATGTTAATTGTATAAATATTTGGTGGCAAGTGACTCTTATAGGGTGCAAAGTGACTCTAATATGGTGAAAAGTGACTTACATGGTTGATTAGAGCCAAAATGTGTAACAAAATTAACTTGTATGAAAATGGCATTAATAGGTATAAAAGGATGTCAAATTGGATGTATATGATTTAATATTTTAATTGTTGTATATATGCTGGAATGTGACTCTTATAGGGTGCAAAGTTACTCTAATATGGTGAAAACTGACTTACATGGTTAATAAAACCAAAATGTGGACCAAAATTGACTTGTATGAATGTGGCACTAAGAGGTGGTAAAAGGATTTCTAATTGCATGTATATGATGTTAGCATGTTAATTGTACCAATATATGATGGTAAGTGACTATTATAAGGTGCAAAGTGACTCTAATATGGTGAGAAGTCACTTACATGATTGCTTAGAGCTAAAATATGGCCTAAAATTGACTTGTTGGAAAGGGGTACCAAGAGGTGGTTAAAGAATGTCTAATTGCATGTACATGATGTTAACATATTAATTGTATCAATATATGGTGGCAAGTAACTCTTATAGGGTAAAAAGTGACTCTAATATGGTGAAAAGTTACTTACATGGTTGATTAGAGCCAAAATGTGTAACAAAATTAACTTGTATGAAAGTGGGATTAATAGGTGGTAAAAGGATGTCAAATTGGATGTATTAGATGTTAATATTATAATTGTTGTATATATGCTGGAATGTGACTCTTATAGGGTGCGAAGTTACTCTAATATGGTGAAAAGTGATTTGCATTGTTAATTAGAACGAAAATGTGGACCAAAATTGACTTGTATGAATGTGGCACTAAGAGGTGGTAAAAGGATTTCTAATTGCATGTATATGATGTTAGCATGTTAATTGTACCAATATATGATGGTAAGTGACTATTATAAGGTGCAAAGTGACTCTAATATGGTGAGAAGTCACTTAGATGATTGATTAGAGCCAAAATATGGCCCAAAATTGACTTGTTGGAAAGGGGTAGCAAGAGGTGGTTAAAGGATGTCTAATTGCATGTACATGATTTTAACATGTTAATTGTATAAATATATGGTGGCAAGTGACCCTTATAGGGTGCAAAGTGACTCTAATATGATGAAAAGTGACTTACATGGTTGATTAGAGGCAAAATGTGGAACAAAATTAACTTGTATGAAAGTGGCATTAATAGGTGGTAAAAGGATGTCAAATTGGATGTATATGATGATAACATGTTAATTGTTGTATATATGGTGGAATGTGACTCTTGTAAGGTGCAAAGTGACTCTAATGTAATGAAAAGTGACTTTACATGATTGATTAGAACCAAATTTGGAACTAAATTGACCTGTAAGAAAGTGGAACTAAGAGGTGGTAAAAAGATGTCAAATTGGATGTATATGATGTTAATATTTTAATTGTTGTATATATGCTGGAATGTGACTCTTATAGGGTGCAAAGTTACTCTAATATGGTGAAAAGTGACTTACATGGTTAATAAAACCAAAATGTGGACCAAAATTGACTTGTATGAATGTGGCACTAAGAGGTGGTAAAAGGATTTTTAATTGCATATACATGATGTTAACATGTTAATTGTACCAATATATGATAGTAAGTGACTATTATAAGGTGCAAAGTGACTCTAATATGGTGAGAAGTCACTTACATGATTGCTTAGAGCCAAAATATGGCCTAAAATTGACTTGTTGGAAAGGGGTACCAAGAGGTGGTTAAAGAATGTCTAATTGCATGTACATGATGTTAACATATTAATTGTATCAATATATGGTGGCAAGTAACTCTTATAGGGTAAAAAGTGACTCTAATATGGTGAAAAGTTACTTACATGGTTGATTAGAGCCAAAATGTGTAACAAAATTAACTTGTATGAAAGTGGGATTAATAGGTGGTAAAAGGATGTCAAATTGGATGTATTAGATGTTAATATTATAATAGTTGTATATATGATGGAATGTGACTCTTATAGGGTGCGAAGTTACTCTAATATGGTGAAAAGTGACTTACATTGTTAATTAGAACCAAAATGTGGACCAAAATTGACTTGTATGAATGTGGCACTAAGAGGTGGTAAAAGGATTTCTAATTGCATGTATATGATGTTAACATGTTAATTGTACCAATATATGATGGTAAGTGACTATTATAAGGTGCAAAGTGACTCTAATATGGTGAGAAGTCACTTAGATGATTGATTAGAGGCAAAATATGGCCCAAAATTGACTTGTTGGAAAGGGGTACCAAGAGGTGGTTAAAGAATGTCTAATTGCATGTACAAGATGTTAACATGTTAATTGTATAAATATATGATGGCAAGTGACCCTTATAGGGTGCAAAGTGACTCTAATATGGTGAAAAGTGACTTACATGGTTGATTAGAGCCAAAATGTGAAACAAAATTAACTTGTATGAAAGTGGCATTAATAGGTGGTAAAAGGATGTCAAATTGGATGTATATGATGATACCATGTTAATTGTTGTATATATGGTGGAAAGTGACTCTTATAAGGTGCAAAGTGACTCTAATATGGTGAAAAGTGACTTACATGGTTGATTAGAGCCAAAATGTGGAACAAAATTAAATTGTATGAAAGTGGCATTAATAGGTGGTAAAAGGATGTCAAATTGGATGTATATGATGATAACATGTTAATTGTTGTATATAAGGTGGAAAGTGACTCTTATAAGGTGAAAAGTGACTCTAATATGGTGACAAGTGACTTACATGGTTAATTAGAACCAAAATGTGGACCAAAATTGACTTTTATGAATGTGGCACTGACATGTGGTAAAAGGATTTCTAATTGCATATACATGATGTTAAGATGTTAATTGTACCATTATATGATGGCAAGTGACTCTTATAAGGTGCAAAGTGACACTAATATCAGAAGTCACTTACATGATTGATTAGAGCCAAAATGTGGCCCAAAATTGACTTGTTGGAAAGGGGTACCAAGAGGTGGTTAAAGGATGTCTAATTGCATGTACATGATGTTAACAATTGTATAAATATTTGGTGGTAAGTGACTCTTATAGGGTGCAAAGTGACTCTAATATGGTGAAAAGTGACTTACATGGTTGATTAGAGCCAAAATGTGTAACAAAATTAACCTGTATGAAAATGGCATTAATAGGTGGTAAAAGGATGTCAAATTGGATGTATATGATGTTAATATTTTAATTGTTGTATATATGCTGGAATGTGACTCTTATAGGGTGCAAAGTTACTCTAATATGGTGAAAACTGACTTACATGGTTAATAAAACCAAAATGTGGACCAAAATTGACTTGTATGAATGTGGCACTAAGAGGTGGTAAATGGATTTCTAATTGCATATACATGATGTTAACATGTTAATTGTACCAATATATGATAGTAAGTGACTATTATAAGGTGCAAAGTGACTCTAATATGGTGAGAAGTCACTTACATGATTGCTTAGAGCCAAAATATGGCCTAAAATTGACTTGTTGGAAAGGGGTACCAAGAGGTGGTTAAAGAATGTCTAATTGCATGTACATGATGTTAACATATTAATTGTATCAATATATGGTGGCAAGTAACTCTTATAGGGTAAAAAGTGACTCTAATATGGTGAAAAGTTACTTACATGGTTGATTAGAGCCAAAATGTGTAACAAAATTAACTTGTATGAAAGTGGGATTAATAGGTGGTAAAAGGATGTCAAATTGGATGTATTAGATGTTAATATTATAATTGTTGTATATATGCTGGAATGTGACTATTATAGGGTGCGAACTTACTCTAATATGGTGAAAAGTGACTTACATTGTTAATTAGAACGAAAATGTGGACCAAAATTGACTTGTATGAATGTGGCACTAGAGGTGGTAAAAGGATTTCTAATTGCATGTATATGATGTTAGCATGTTAATTGTACCAATATATGATGGTAAGTGACTATTATAAGGTGCAAAGTGACTCTAATATGGTGAGAAGTCACTTAGATGATTGATTAGAGCCAAAATATGGCCCAAAATTGACTTGTTGGAAAGGGGTAGCAAGAGGTGGTTAAAGGATGTCTAATTGCATGTACATGATGTTAACATGTTAATTGTATAAATATATGGTGGGAAGTGACCCTTATAGGGTGGAAAGTGACTCTAATATGGTGAAAAGTGACTTACATGGTTGATTAGAGCGAAAATGTGGAACAAAATTAACTTGTATGAAAGTGGCATTAATAGGTGGTAAAAGGATGTCAAATTGGATGTATATGATGATAACATGTTAATTGTTGTATATATGGTGGAAAGTGACTCTTATAAGGTGCAAAGCGACTCTAATGTAATGAAAAGTGACTTTACATGGTTGATTAGAACCAAACTTGGAACAAAATTGACCTGTATAAAAGTGGAACTAAGAGGTGGTAAAAGGATGCCAAATTGGATGTATATGATGTTAAAATTTTAATTGTTGTATATATGTTGGAATGTGACTCTTATAGGGTGCAAAGTTACTCTAATATGGTGAAAACTTACTTACATGGTTAATAAAACCAAAATGTGTACCAAAATTGACTTGTATGAATGTGGCACTAAGATGTGGTAAATGGATTTCTAATTGCATATACATGATGTTAACATGTTAATTGTACCAATATATGATAGTAAGTGACTATTATAACGTGCAAAGTGACTTTAATATGGTGAGAAGTCACTTACATCATTGCTTAGAGCCAAAATATGGCCCAAAATTGACTTGTTGGAAAGGGGTATCAAGAGGTGGTTAAAGGATGTCTAATTGCATGTACATGATGTTAACATGTTAATTGTATCAATATATGGTGGCAAGTAACTCTTATAGGGTGAAAAGTGACGCTAATATGGTGAAAAGTTACTTACATGGTTGATTAGAGCCAAAATGTGTAACAAAATTAACTTGTATGAAAGTTGCATTAATAGGTGGTAAAAGGATGTCAAATTGGATGTATAAGATGTTAATATTTTAATTGTTGTATATATGCTGGAATGTGACTCTTATAGGGTGCAAAGTTACTCTAATATGGTGAAAAGTGACTTACATTGTTAATTACAACCAAAATGTGGACCAAAATTGACTTTTAATAATGTGGCACTAAGAGGTGGTAAAAGGATTTCTAATTGCATGTATATGATGTTAACATGTTAATTGTACCAATATATGATGGTAAGTGACTATTATAAGGTGCAAAGTGACTCTAATATGGTGAGAAGTCACTTAGATGATTGATTAGAGCCAAAATATGGCCCAAAATTGACTTGTTGGAAAGGGGTACCAAGAGGTGGTTAAAGGATGTCTAATTGCATGTACATGATGTTAACATGTTAATTGTATGAATATATGGTGGCAAGTGACCCTTATAGGGTGCAAAGTGACTCTAATATGGTGAAAAGTGACTTACATGGTTGATTAGAGCCAAAATGTGGAACAAAGTTAACTTGTATGAAAGTGACATTAATAGGTGGTAAAAGGATGTCAAATTGGATGTATATGATGATAACATGTCAATTGTTGTATTTATGGTGGAAAGTGGCTCTTATAAGGTGCAAAGTGACTCTAATATGGTGAAAAGTGACTTACATGGTTAATTAGAACCAAAATGTGGACGAAAATTGACTTGTATGAATGTGGCACTGACATGTGGTAAAAGGATTTCTAATTGCATGTACATGATGATAAGATGTTAATTGTACCATTATATGATGGCAAGTGACTCATATAAGGTTTAAAGTGACTCTAATATGGTGAGAAGTCATTTACATGATTGATTAGAGCCAAAATGTGGCCCAAAATTAACTTGTGGGAAAGGGGTACCAAGAGGTGGTTAAAGGATGTCTAATTGCATGTACATGATGTTAACATGTTTATTGTATAAATATTTGGTGGCAAGTGACTCTTATAGGGTGCAAAGTGACTCTAATATGGTGAAAAGTGACTTACATGGTTGATTAAAGCCAAAATGTGTAACAAAATTAACTTGTATGAAAGTGGCATTAATAGGTGGTAAAAGGATGTCAAATTGGATGTATATGATGTTAATATTTTAATTGTTGTATATATGCTGGAATGTGACTCTTATCGGGTGCAAAGTTACTCTAATATGGTGAAAACTGACTTACATGGTTAATAAACCAAAATGTGGACCAAAATTGACTTGTATGAATGTGGCACTAAGAGGTGGTAAATGGATTTCTAATTGCATATACATGATGTTAACATGTTAATTGTACCAATATATGATAGTAAGTGACTATTATAAGGTGCAAAGTGACTCTAATATGGTGAGAAGTCACTTACATGATTGCTTAGAGACAAAATATGGCCCAAAATTGACTTGTTGGAAAGGGGTATCAAGAGGTGGTTAAAGGATGTCTAATTGCATGTACATGATGTTAACATGTTAATTGTATCAATATATGGTGGCAAGTAACTCTTATAGGGTGAAAAGTGACGCTAATATGGTGAAAAGTTACTTACATGGTTGATTAGAGCCAAAATGTGTAACAAAATTAACTTGTATGAAAGTGGGATTAATAGGTGGTAAAAGGATGTCAAATTGGATGTATTAGATGTTAATATTATAATTGTTGTATATATGCTGGAATGTGACTATTATAGGGTGCGAACTTACTCTAATATGGTGAAAAGTGACTTACATTGTTAATTAGAACGAAAATGTGGACCAAAATTGACTTGTATGAATGTGGCACTAGAGGTGGTAAAAGGATTTCTAATTGCATGTATATGATGTTAGCATGTTAATTGTACCAATATATGATGGTAAGTGACTATTATAAGGTGCAAAGTGACTCTAATATGGTGAGAAGTCACTTAGATGATTGATTAGAGCCAAAATATGGCCCAAAATTGACTTGTTGGAAAGGGGTAGCAAGAGGTGGTTAAAGGATGTCTAATTGCATGTACATGATGTTAACATGTTAATTGTATAAATATATGGTGGGAAGTGACCCTTATAGGGTGGAAAGTGACTCTAATATGGTGAAAAGTGACTTACATGGTTGATTAGAGCGAAAATGTGGAACAAAATTAACTTGTATGAAAGTGGCATTAATAGGTGGTAAAAGGATGTCAAATTGGATGTATATGATGATAACATGTTAATTGTTGTATATATGGTGGAAAGTGACTCTTATAAGGTGCAAAGCGACTCTAATGTAATGAAAAGTGACTTTACATGGTTGATTAGAACCAAACTTGGAACAAAATTGACCTGTATAAAAGTGGAACTAAGAGGTGGTAAAAGGATGCCAAATTGGATGTATATGATGTTAAAATTTTAATTGTTGTATATATGTTGGAATGTGACTCTTATAGGGTGCAAAGTTACTCTAATATGGTGAAAACTTACTTACATGGTTAATAAAACCAAAATGTGTACCAAAATTGACTTGTATGAATGTGGCACTAAGAGGTGGTAAATGGATTTCTAATTGCATATACATGATGTTAACATGTTAATTGTACCAATATATGATAGTAAGTGACTATTATAACGTGCAAAGTGACTTTAATATGGTGAGAAGTCACTTACATCATTGCTTAGAGCCAAAATATGGCCCAAAATTGACTTGTTGGAAAGGGGTATCAATAGGTGGTTAAAGGATGTCTAATTGCATGTACATGATGTTAACATGTTAATTGTATCAATATATGGTGGCAAGTAACTCTTATAGGGTGAAAAGTGACGCTAATATGGTGAAAAGTTACTTACATGGTTGATTAGAGCCAAAATGTGTAACAAAATTAACTTGTATGAAAGTTGCATTAATAGGTGGTAAAAGGATGTCAAATTGGATGTATAAGATGTTAATATTTTAATTGTTGTATATATGCTGGAATGTGACTCTTATAGGGTGCAAAGTTACTCTAATATGGTGAAAAGTGACTTACATTGTTAATTACAACCAAAATGTGGACCAAAATTGACTTGTAATAATGTGGCACTAAGAGGTGGTAAAAGGATTTCTAATTGCATGTATATGATGTTAACATGTTAATTGTACCAATATATGATGGTAAGTGACTATTATAAGGTGCAAAGTGACTCTAATATGGTGAGAAGTCACTTAGATGATTGATTAGAGCCAAAATATGGCCCAAAATTGACTTGTTGGAAAGGGGTACCAAGAGGTGGTTAAAGGATGTCTAATTGCATGTACATGATGTTAACATGTTAATTGTATGAATATATGGTGGCAAGTGACCCTTATAGGGTGCAAAGTGACTCTAATATGGTGAAAAGTGACTTACATGGTTGATTAGAGCCAAAATGTGGAACAAAGTTAACTTGTATGAAAGTGACATTAATAGGTGGTAAAAGGATGTCAAATTGGATGTATATGATGATAACATGTCAATTGTTGTATTTATGGTGGAAAGTGGCTCTTATAAGGTGCAAAGTGACTCTAATATGGTGAAAAGTGACTTACATGGTTAATTAGAACCAAAATGTGGACGAAAATTGACTTGTATGAATGTGGCACTGACATGTGGTAAAAGGATTTCTAATTGCATGTACATGATGATAAGATGTTAATTGTACCATTATATGATGGCAAGTGACTCATATAAGGTTTAAAGTGACTCTAATATGGTGAGAAGTCATTTACATGATTGATTAGAGCCAAAATGTGGCCCAAAATTGACTTGTTGGAAAGGGGTACCAAGAGGTGGTTAAAGGATGTCTAATTGCATGTACATGATGTTAACATGTTAATTGTATAAATATTTGGTGGCAAGTGACTCTTATAGGGTGCAAAGTGACTCTAATATGGTGAAAAGTGACTTACATGGTTGATTAGAGCCAAAATGTGTAACAAAATTAACTTGTATGAAAATGGCATTAATAGGTATAAAAGGATGTCAAATTGGATGTATATGATTTAATATTTTAATTGTTGTATATATGCTGGAATGTGACTCTTATAGGGTGCAAAGTTACTCTAATATGGTGAAAACTGACTTATATGGTTAATAAAACCAAAATGTGGACCAAAATTGACTTGTATGAATGTGGCACTAAGAGGTGGTAAAAGGATTTCTAATTGCATGTATATGATGTTAGCATGTTAATTGTACCAATATATGATGGTAAGTGACTATTATAAGGTGCAAAGTGACTCTAATATGGTGAGAAGTCACTTACATGATTGCTTAGAGCTAAAATATGGCCTAAAATTGACTTGTTGGAAAGGGGTACCAAGAGGTGGTTAAAGAATGTCTAATTGCATGTACATGATGTTAACATATTAATTGTATCAATATATGGTGGCAAGTAACTCTTATAGGGTAAAAAGTGACTCTAATATGGTGAAAAGTTACTTACATGGTTGATTAGAGCCAAAATGTGTAACAAAATTAACTTGTATGAAAGTGGGATTAATAGGTGGTAAAAGGATGTCAAATTGGATGTATTAGATGTTAATATTATAATTGTTGTATATATGCTGGAATGTGACTCTTATAGGGTGCGAAGTTACTCTAATATGGTGAAAAGTGATTTGCATTGTTAATTAGAACGAAAATGTGGACCAAAATTGACTTGTATGAATGTGGCACTAAGAGGTGGTAAAAGGATTTCTAATTGCATGTATATGATGTTAGCATGTTAATTGTACCAATATATGATGGTAAGTGACTATTATAAGGTGCAAAGTGACTCTAATATGGTGAGAAGTCACTTAGATGATTGATTAGAGCCAAAATATGGCCCAAAATTGACTTGTTGGAAAGGGGTAGCAAGAGGTGGTTAAAGGATGTCTAATTGCATGTACATGATTTTAACATGTTAATTGTATAAATATATGGTGGCAAGTGACCCTTATAGGGTGCAAAGTGACTCTAATATGATGAAAAGTGACTTACATGGTTGATTAGAGGCAAAATGTGGAACAAAATTAACTTGTATGAAAGTGGCATTAATAGGTGGTAAAAGGATGTCAAATTGGATGTATATGATGATAACATGTTAATTGTTGTATATATGGTGGAATGTGACTCTTGTAAGGTGCAAAGTGACTCTAATGTAATGAAAAGTGACTTTACATGATTGATTAGAACCAAATTTGGAACTAAATTGACCTGTAAGAAAGTGGAACTAAGAGGTGGTAAAAAGATGTCAAATTGGATGTATATGATGTTAATATTTTAATTGTTGTATATATGCTGGAATGTGACTCTTATAGGGTGCAAAGTTACTCTAATATGGTGAAAAGTGACTTACATGGTTAATAAAACCAAAATGTGGACCAAAATTGACTTGTATGAATGTGGCACTAAGAGGTGGTAAAAGGATTTTTAATTGCATATACATGATGTTAACATGTTAATTGTACCAATATATGATAGTAAGTGACTATTATAAGGTGCAAAGTGACTCTAATATGGTGAGAAGTCACTTACATGATTGCTTAGAGCCAAAATATGGCCTAAAATTGACTTGTTGGAAAGGGGTACCAAGAGGTGGTTAAAGATGTCTAATTGCATGTACATGATGTTAACATATTAATTGTATCAATATATGGTGGCAAGTAACTCTTATAGGGTAAAAAGTGACTCTAATATGGTGAAAAGTTACTTACATGGTTGATTAGAGCCAAAATGTGTAACAAAATTAACTTGTATGAAAGTGGGATTAATAGGTGGTAAAAGGATGTCAAATTGGATGTATTAGATGTTAATATTATAATTGTTGTATATATGATGGAATGTGACTCTTATAGGGTGCGAAGTTACTCTAATATGGTGAAAAGTGACTTACATTGTTAATTAGAACCAAAATGTGGACCAAAATTGACTTGTATGAATGTGGCACTAAGAGGTGGTAAAAGGATTTCTAATTGCATGTATATGATGTTAACATGTTAATTGTACCAATATATGATGGTAAGTGACTATTATAAGGTGCAAAGTGACTCTAATATGGTGAGAAGTCACTTAGATGATTGATTAGAGGCAAAATATGGCCCAAAATTGACTTGTTGGAAAGGGGTACCAAGAGGTGGTTAAAGAATGTCTAATTGCATGTACAAGATGTTAACATGTTAATTGTATAAATATATGATGGCAAGTGACCCTTATAGGGTGCAAAGTGACTCTAATATGGTGAAAAGTGACTTACATGGTTGATTAGAGCCAAAATGTGAAACAAAATTAACTTGTATGAAAGTGGCATTAATAGGTGGTAAAAGGATGTCAAATTGGATGTATATGATGATACCATGTTAATTGTTGTATATATGGTGGAAAGTGACTCTTATAAGGTGCAAAGTGACTCTAATATGGTGAAAAGTGACTTACATGGTTGATTAGAGCCAAAATGTGGAACAAAATTAAATTGTATGAAAGTGGCATTAATAGGTGGTAAAAGGATGTCAAATTGGATGTATATGATGATAACATGTTAATTGTTGTATATAAGGTGGAAAGTGACTCTTATAAGGTGAAAAGTGACTCTAATATGGTGACAAGTGACTTACATGGTTAATTAGAACCAAAATGTGGACCAAAATTGACTTTTATGAATGTGGCACTGACATGTGGTAAAAGGATTTCTAATTGCATATACATGATGTTAAGATGTTAATTGTACCATTATATGATGGCAAGTGACTCTTATAAGGTGCAAAGTGACACTAATATCAGAAGTCACTTACATGATTGATTAGAGCCAAAATGTGGCCCAAAATTGACTTGTTGGAAAGGGGTACCAAGAGGTGGTTAAAGGATGTCTAATTGCATGTACATGATGTTAACAATTGTATAAATATTTGGTGGTAAGTGACTCTTATAGGGTGCAAAGTGACTCTAATATGGTGAAAAGTGACTTACATGGTTGATTAGAGCCAAAATGTGTAACAAAATTAACCTGTATGAAAATGGCATTAATAGGTGGTAAAAGGATGTCAAATTGGATGTATATGATGTTAATATTTTAATTGTTGTATATATGCTGGAATGTGACTCTTATAGGGTGCAAAGTTACTCTAATATGGTGAAAACTGACTTACATGGTTAATAAAACCAAAATGTGGACCAAAATTGACTTGTATGAATGTGGCACTAAGAGGTGGTAAATGGATTTCTAATTGCATATACATGATGTTAACATGTTAATTGTACCAATATATGATAGTAAGTGACTATTATAAGGTGCAAAGTGACTCTAATATGGTGAGAAGTCACTTACATGATTGCTTAGAGCCAAAATATGGCCTAAAATTGACTTGTTGGAAAGGGGTACCAAGAGGTGGTTAAAGAATGTCTAATTGCATGTACATGATGTTAACATATTAATTGTATCAATATATGGTGGCAAGTAACTCTTATAGGGTAAAAAGTGACTCTAATATGGTGAAAAGTTACTTACATGGTTGATTAGAGCCAAAATGTGTAACAAAATTAACTTGTATGAAAGTGGGATTAATAGGTGGTAAAAGGATGTCAAATTGGATGTATTAGATGTTAATATTATAATTGTTGTATATATGCTGGAATGTGACTATTATAGGGTGCGAACTTACTCTAATATGGTGAAAAGTGACTTACATTGTTAATTAGAACGAAAATGTGGACCAAAATTGACTTGTATGAATGTGGCACTAGAGGTGGTAAAAGGATTTCTAATTGCATGTATATGATGTTAGCATGTTAATTGTACCAATATATGATGGTAAGTGACTATTATAAGGTGCAAAGTGACTCTAATATGGTGAGAAGTCACTTAGATGATTGATTAGAGCCAAAATATGGCCCAAAATTGACTTGTTGGAAAGGGGTAGCAAGAGGTGGTTAAAGGATGTCTAATTGCATGTACATGATGTTAACATGTTAATTGTATAAATATATGGTGGGAAGTGACCCTTATAGGGTGGAAAGTGACTCTAATATGGTGAAAAGTGACTTACATGGTTGATTAGAGCGAAAATGTGGAACAAAATTAACTTGTATGAAAGTGGCATTAATAGGTGGTAAAAGGATGTCAAATTGGATGTATATGATGATAACATGTTAATTGTTGTATATATGGTGGAAAGTGACTCTTATAAGGTGCAAAGCGACTCTAATGTAATGAAAAGTGACTTTACATGGTTGATTAGAACCAAACTTGGAACAAAATTGACCTGTATAAAAGTGGAACTAAGAGGTGGTAAAAGGATGCCAAATTGGATGTATATGATGTTAAAATTTTAATTGTTGTATATATGTTGGAATGTGACTCTTATAGGGTGCAAAGTTACTCTAATATGGTGAAAACTTACTTACATGGTTAATAAAACCAAAATGTGTACCAAAATTGACTTGTATGAATGTGGCACTAAGAGGTGGTAAATGGATTTCTAATTGCATATACATGATGTTAACATGTTAATTGTACCAATATATGATAGTAAGTGACTATTATAACGTGCAAAGTGACTTTAATATGGTGAGAAGTCACTTACATCATTGCTTAGAGCCAAAATATGGCCCAAAATTGACTTGTTGGAAAGGGGTATCAAGAGGTGGTTAAAGGATGTCTAATTGCATGTACATGATGTTAACATGTTAATTGTATCAATATATGGTGGCAAGTAACTCTTATAGGGTGAAAAGTGACGCTAATATGGTGAAAAGTTACTTACATGGTTGATTAGAGCCAAAATGTGTAACAAAATTAACTTGTATGAAAGTTGCATTAATAGGTGGTAAAAGGATGTCAAATTGGATGTATAAGATGTTAATATTTTAATTGTTGTATATATGCTGGAATGTGACTCTTATAGGGTGCAAAGTTACTCTAATATGGTGAAAAGTGACTTACATTGTTAATTACAACCAAAATGTGGACCAAAATTGACTTGTAATAATGTGGCACTAAGAGGTGGTAAAAGGATTTCTAATTGCATGTATATGATGTTAACATGTTAATTGTACCAATATATGATGGTAAGTGACTATTATAAGGTGCAAAGTGACTCTAATATGGTGAGAAGTCACTTAGATGATTGATTAGAGCCAAAATATGGCCCAAAATTGACTTGTTGGAAAGGGGTACCAAGAGGTGGTTAAAGGATGTCTAATTGCATGTACATGATGTTAACATGTTAATTGTATGAATATATGGTGGCAAGTGACCCTTATAGGGTGCAAAGTGACTCTAATATGGTGAAAAGTGACTTACATGGTTGATTAGAGCCAAAATGTGGAACAAAGTTAACTTGTATGAAAGTGACATTAATAGGTGGTAAAAGGATGTCAAATTGGATGTATATGATGATAACATGTCAATTGTTGTATTTATGGTGGAAAGTGGCTCTTATAAGGTGCAAAGTGACTCTAATATGGTGAAAAGTGACTTACATGGTTAATTAGAACCAAAATGTGGACGAAAATTGACTTGTATGAATGTGGCACTGACATGTGGTAAAAGGATTTCTAATTGCATGTACATGATGATAAGATGTTAATTGTACCATTATATGATGGCAAGTGACTCATATAAGGTTTAAAGTGACTCTAATATGGTGAGAAGTCATTTACATGATTGATTAGAGCCAAAATGTGGCCCAAAATTGACTTGTGGGAAAGGGGTACCAAGAGGTGGTTAAAGGATGTCTAATTGCATGTACATGATGTTAACATGTTAATTGTATAAATATTTGGTGGCAAGTGACTCTTATAGGGTGCAAAGTGACTCTAATATGGTGAAAAGTGACTTACATGGTTGATTAAAGCCAAAATGTGTAACAAAATTAACTTGTATGAAAGTGGCATTAATAGGTGGTAAAAGGATGTCAAATTGGATGTATATGATGTTAATATTTTAATTGTTGTATATATGCTGGAATGTGACTCTTATCGGGTGCAAAGTTACTCTAATATGGTGAAAACTGACTTACATGGTTAATAAAACCAAAATGTGGACCAAAATTGACTTGTATGAATGTGGCACTAAGAGGTGGTAAATGGATTTCTAATTGCATATACATGATGTTAACATGTTAATTGTACCAATATATGATAGTAAGTGACTATTATAAGGTGCAAAGTGACTCTAATATGGTGAGAAGTCACTTACATGATTGCTTAGAGACAAAATATGGCCCAAAATTGACTTGTTGGAAAGGGTATCAAGAGGTGGTTAAAGGATGTCTAATTGCATGTACATGATGTTAACATGTTAATTGTATCAATATATGGTGGCAAGTAACTCTTATAGGGTGAAAAGTGACGCTAATATGGTGAAAAGTTACTTACATGGTTGATTAGAGCCAAAATGTGTAACAAAATTAACTTGTATGAAAGTGGGATTAATAGGTGGTAAAAGGATGTCAAATTGGATGTATTAGATGTTAATATTATAATTGTTGTATATATGCTGGAATGTGACTATTATAGGGTGCGAACTTACTCTAATATGGTGAAAAGTGACTTACATTGTTAATTAGAACGAAAATGTGGACCAAAATTGACTTGTATGAATGTGGCACTAGAGGTGGTAAAAGGATTTCTAATTGCATGTATATGATGTTAGCATGTTAATTGTACCAATATATGATGGTAAGTGACTATTATAAGGTGCAAAGTGACTCTAATATGGTGAGAAGTCACTTAGATGATTGATTAGAGCCAAAATATGGCCCAAAATTGACTTGTTGGAAAGGGGTAGCAAGAGGTGGTTAAAGGATGTCTAATTGCATGTACATGATGTTAACATGTTAATTGTATAAATATATGGTGGGAAGTGACCCTTATAGGGTGGAAAGTGACTCTAATATGGTGAAAAGTGACTTACATGGTTGATTAGAGCGAAAATGTGGAACAAAATTAACTTGTATGAAAGTGGCATTAATAGGTGGTAAAAGGATGTCAAATTGGATGTATATGATGATAACATGTTAATTGTTGTATATATGGTGGAAAGTGACTCTTATAAGGTGCAAAGCGACTCTAATGTAATGAAAAGTGACTTTACATGGTTGATTAGAACCAAACTTGGAACAAAATTGACCTGTATAAAAGTGGAACTAAGAGGTGGTAAAAGGATGCCAAATTGGATGTATATGATGTTAAAATTTTAATTGTTGTATATATGTTGGAATGTGACTCTTATAGGGTGCAAAGTTACTCTAATATGGTGAAAACTTACTTACATGGTTAATAAAACCAAAATGTGTACCAAAATTGACTTGTATGAATGTGGCACTAAGAGGTGGTAAATGGATTTATAATTGCATATACATGATGTTAACATGTTAATTGTACCAATATATGATAGTAAGTGACTATTATAACGTGCAAAGTGACTTTAATATGGTGAGAAGTCACTTACATCATTGCTTAGAGCCAAAGTATGGCCCAAAATTGACTTGTTGGAAAGGGGTATCAAGAGGTGGTTAAAGGATGTCTAATTGCATGTACATGATGTTAACATGTTAATTGTATCAATATATGGTGGCAAGTAACTCTTATAGGGTGAAAAGTGACGCTAATATGGTGAAAAGTTACTTACATGGTTGATTAGAGCCAAAATGTGTAACAAAATTAACTTGTATGAAAGTTGCATTAATAGGTGGTAAAAGGATGTCAAATTGGATGTATAAGATGTTAATATTTTAATTGTTGTATATATGCTGGAATGTGACTCTTATAGGGTGCAAAGTTACTCTAATATGGTGAAAAGTGACTTACATTGTTAATTACAACCAAAATGTGGACCAAAATTGACTTGTAATAATGTGGCACTAAGAGGTGGTAAAAGGATTTCTAATTGCATGTATATGATGTTAACATGTTAATTGTACCAATATATGATGGTAAGTGACTATTATAAGGTGCAAAGTGACTCTAATATGGTGAGAAGTCACTTAGATGATTGATTAGAGCCAAAATATGGCCCAAAATTGACTTGTTGGAAAGGGGTACCAAGAGGTGGTTAAAGGATGTCTAATTGCATGTACATGATGTTAACATGTTAATTGTATGAATATATGGTGGCAAGTGACCCTTATAGGGTGCAAAGTGACTCTAATATGGTGAAAAGTGACTTACATGGTTGATTAGAGCCAAAATGTGGAACAAAGTTAACTTGTATGAAAGTGACATTAATAGGTGGTAAAAGGATGTCAAATTGGATGTATATGATGATAACATGTCAATTGTTGTATTTATGGTGGAAAGTGGCTCTTATAAGGTGCAAAGTGACTCTAATATGGTGAAAAGTGACTTACATGGTTAATTAGAACCAAAATGTGGACGAAAATTGACTTGTATGAATGTGGCACTGACATGTGGTAAAAGGATTTCTAATTGCATGTACATGATGATAAGATGTTAATTGTACCATTATATGATGGCAAGTGACTCATATAAGGTTTAAAGTGACTCTAATATGGTGAGAAGTCATTTACATGATTGATTAGAGCCAAAATGTGGCCCAAAATTGACTTGTTGGAAAGGGGTACCAAGAGGTGGTTAAAGGATGTCTAATTGCATGTACATGATGTTAACATGTTAATTGTATAAATATTTGGTGGCAAGTGACTCTTATAGGGTGCAAAGTGACTCTAATATGGTGAAAAGTGACTTACATGGTTGATTAAAGCCAAAATGTGTAACAAAATTAACTTGTATGAAAGTGGCATTAATAGGTGGTAAAAGGATGTCAAATTGGATGTATATGATGTTAATATTTTAATTGTTGTATATATGCTGGAATGTGACTCTTATCGGGTGCAAAGTTACTCTAATATGGTGAAAACTGACTTACATGGTTAATAAAACCAAAATGTGGACCAAAATTGACTTTATGAATGTGGCACTAAGAGGTGGTAAATGGATTTCTAATTGCATATACATGATGTTAACATGTTAATTGTACCAATATATGATAGTAAGTGACTATTATAAGGTGCAAAGTGACTCTAATATGGTGAGAAGTCACTTACATGATTGCTTAGAGACAAAATATGGCCCAAAATTGACTTGTTGGAAAGGGGTATCAAGAGGTGGTTAAAGGATGTCTAATTGCATGTACATGATGTTAACATGTTAATTGTATCAATATATGGTGGCAAGTAACTCTTATAGGGTGAAAAGTGACGCTAATATGGTGAAAAGTTACTTACATGGTTGATTAGAGCCAAAATGTGTAACAAAATTAACTTGTATGAAAGTGGGATTAATAGGTGGTAAAAGGATGTCAAATTGGATGTATTAGATGTTAATATTATAATTGTTGTATATATGCTGGAATGTGACTATTATAGGGTGCGAACTTACTCTAATATGGTGAAAAGTGACTTACATTGTTAATTAGAACGAAAATGTGGACCAAAATTGACTTGTATGAATGTGGCACTAGAGGTGGTAAAAGGATTTCTAATTGCATGTATATGATGTTAGCATGTTAATTGTACCAATATATGATGGTAAGTGACTATTATAAGGTGCAAAGTGACTCTAATATGGTGAGAAGTCACTTAGATGATTGATTAGAGCCAAAATATGGCCCAAAATTGACTTGTTGGAAAGGGGTAGCAAGAGGTGGTTAAAGGATGTCTAATTGCATGTACATGATGTTACCATGTTAATTGTATAAATATATGGTGGGAAGTGACCCTTATAGGGTGGAAAGTGACTCTAATATGGTGAAAAGTGACTTACATGGTTGATTAGAGCGAAAATGTGGAACAAAATTAACTTGTATGAAAGTGGCATTAATAGGTGGTAAAAGGATGTCAAATTGGATGTATATGATGATAACATGTTAATTGTTGTATATATGGTGGAAAGTGACTCTTATAAGGTGCAAAGCGACTCTAATGTAATGAAAAGTGACTTTACATGGTTGATTAGAACCAAACTTGGAACAAAATTGACCTGTATAAAAGTGGAACTAAGAGGTGGTAAAAGGATGCCAAATTGGATGTATATGATGTTAAAATTTTAATTGTTGTATATATGTTTGAATGTGACTCTTATAGGGTGCAAAGTTACTCTAATATGGTGAAAACTTACTTACATGGTTAATAAAACCAAAATGTGTACCAAAATTGACTTGTATGAATGTGGCACTAAGAGGTGGTAAATGGATTTCTAATTGCATATACATGATGTTAACATGTTAATTGTACCAATATGTGATAGTAAGTGACTATTATAACGTGCAAAGTGACTTTAATATGGTGAGAAGTCACTTACATCATTGCTTAGAGCCAAAATATGGCCCAAAATTGACTTGTTGGAAAGGGGTATCAATAGGTGGTTAAAGGATGTCTAATTGCATGTACATGATGTTAACATGTTAATTGTATCAATATATGGTGGCAAGTAACTCTTATAGGGTGAAAAGTGACGCTAATATGGTGAAAAGTTACTTACATGGTTGATTAGAGCCAAAATGTGTAACAAAATTAACTTGTATGAAAGTTGCATTAATAGGTGGTAAAAGGATGTCAAATTGGATGTATAAGATGTTAATATTTTAATTGTTGTATATATGCTGGAATGTGACTCTTATAGGGTGCAAAGTTACTCTAATATGGTGAAAAGTGACTTACATTGTTAATTACAACCAAAATGTGGACCAAAATTGACTTGTAATAATGTGGCACTAAGAGGTGGTAAAAGGATTTCTAATTGCATGTATATGATGTTAACATGTTAATTGTACCAATATATGATGGTAAGTGACTATTATAAGGTGCAAAGTGACTCTAATATGGTGAGAAGTCACTTAGATGATTGATTAGAGCCAAAATATGGCCCAAAATTGACTTGTTGGAAAGGGGTACCAAGAGGTGGTTAAAGGATGTCTAATTGCATGTACATGATGTTAACATGTTAATTGTATGAATATATGGTGGCAAGTGACCCTTATAGGGTGCAAAGTGACTCTAATATGGTGAAAAGTGACTTACATGGTTGATTAGAGCCAAAATGTGGAACAAAGTTAACTTGTATGAAAGTGACATTAATAGGTGGTAAAAGGATGTCAAATTGGATGTATATGATGATAACATGTCAATTGTTGTATTTATGGTGGAAAGTGGCTCTTATAAGGTGCAAAGTGACTCTAATATGGTGAAAAGTGACTTACATGGTTAATTAGAACCAAAATGTGGACGAAAATTGACTTGTATGAATGTGGCACTGACATGTGGTAAAAGGATTTCTAATTGCATGTACATGATGATAAGATGTTAATTGTACCATTATATGATGGCAAGTGACTCATATAAGGTTTAAAGTGACTCTAATATGGTGAGAAGTCATTTACATGATTGATTAGAGCCAAAATGTGGCCCAAAATTGACTTGTTGGAAAGGGGTACCAAGAGGTGGTTAAAGGATGTCTAATTGCATGTACATGATGTTAACATGTTAATTGTATAAATATTTGGTGGCAAGTGACTCTTATAGGGTGCAAAGTGACTCTAATATGGTGAAAAGTGACTTACATGGTTGATTAAAGCCAAAATGTGTAACAAAATTAACTTGTATGAAAGTGGCATTAATAGGTGGTAAAAGGATGTCAAATTGGATGTATATGATGTTAATATTTTAATTGTTGTATATATGCTGGAATGTGACTCTTATCGGGTGCAAAGTTACTCTAATATGGTGAAAACTGACTTACATGGTTAATAAAACCAAAATGTGGACCAAAATTGACTTGTATGAATGTGGCACTAAGAGGTGGTAAATGGATTTCTAATTGCATATACATGATGTTAACATGTTAATTGTACCAATATATGATAGTAAGTGACTATTATAAGGTGCAAAGTGACTCTAATATGGTGAGAAGTCACTTACATGATTGCTTAGAGACAAAATATGGCCCAAAATTGACTTGTTGGAAAGGGGTATCAAGAGGTGGTTAAAGGATGTCTAATTGCATGTACATGATGTTAACATGTTAATTGTATCAATATATGGTGGCAAGTAACTCTTATAGGGTGAAAAGTGACGCTAATATGGTGAAAAGTTACTTACATGGTTGATTAGAGCCAAAATGTGTAACAAAATTAACTTGTATGAAAGTTGCATTAATAGGTGGTAAAAGGATGTCAAATTGGATGTATAAGATGTTAATATTTTAATTGTTGTATATATGCTGGAATGTGACTCTTATAGGGTGGAAAGTTACTCTAATATGGTGAAAAGTGACTTACATTGTTAATTACAACCAAAATGTGGACCAAAATTGACTTGTAATAATGTGGCACTAAGAGGTGGTAAAAGGATTTCTAATTGCATGTATATGATGTAACATGTTAATTGTACCAATATATGATGGTAAGTGACTATTATAAGGTGCAAAGTGACTCTAATATGGTGAGAAGTCACTTAGATGATTGATTAGAGCCAAAATATGGCCCAAAATTGACTTGTTGGAAAGGGGTACCAAGAGGTGGTTAAAGGATGTCTAATTGCATGTACATGATGTTAACATGTTAATTGTATGAATATATGGTGGCAAGTGACCCTTATAGGGTGCAAAGTGACTCTAATATGGTGAAAAGTGACTTACATGGTTGATTAGAGCCAAAATGTGGAACAAAGTTAACTTGTATGAAAGTGACATTAATAGGTGGTAAAAGGATGTCAAATTGGATGTATATGATGATAACATGTCAATTGTTGTATTATGGTGGAAAGTGGCTCTTATAAGGTGCAAAGTGACTCTAATATGGTGAAAAGTGACTTACATGGTTAATTAGAACCAAAATGTGGACGAAAATTGACTTGTATGAATGTGGCACTGACATGTGGTAAAAGGATTTCTAATTGCATGTACATGATGATAAGATGTTAATTGTACCATTATATGATGGCAAGTGACTCATATAAGGTTTAAAGTGACTCTAATATGGTGAGAAGTCATTTACATGATTGATTAGAGCCAAAATGTGGCCCAAAATTGACTTGTTGGAAAGGGGTACCAAGAGGTGGTTAAAGGATGTCTAATTGCATGTACATGATGTTAACATGTTAATTGTATAAATATTTGGTGGCAAGTGACTCTTATAGGGTGCAAAGTGACTCTAATATGGTGAAAAGTGACTTACATGATTGATTAAAGCCAAAATGTGTAACAAAATTAACTTGTATGAAAGTGGCATTAATAGGTGGTAAAAGGATGTCAAATTGGATGTATATGATGTTAATATTTTAATTGTTGTATATATGCTGGAATGTGACTCTTATCGGGTGCAAATTTACTCTAATATGGTGAAAACTGACTTACATGGTTAATAAAACCAAAATGTGGACCAAAATTGACTTGTATGAATGTGGCACTAAGAGGTGGTAAATGGATTTCTAATTGCATATACATGATGTTAACATGTTAATTGTACCAATATATGATAGTAAGTGACTATTATAAGGTGCAAAGTGACTCTAATATGGTGAGAAGTCACTTACATGATTGCTTAGAGACAAAATATGGCCCAAAATTGACTTGTTGGAAAGGGGTACCAAAAGGTGGTTGAAGGATGTCTAATTGCATGTACATGATGTTAACATGTTAATTGTATCAATATATGGTGGCAAGTAACTCTTATAGGGTGAAAAGTGACTAATATGGTGAAAAGTTACTTACATGGTTGATTAGAGCCAAAATGTGTAACAAAATTAACTTGTATGAACCAAAATTGACTTGTTGGAAAGGGGTACCAAGAGGTGGTTGAAGGATGTCTAATTGCATGTACATGATGTTAACATGTTAATTGTATCAATATATTGTGGCAAGTAACTCTTATAGGGTGAAAAGTGACTAATATGGTGAAAAGTTACTTACATGGTTGATTAGAGCCAAAATGTGTAACAAAATTAACTTGTATGAAAGTGGCATTAATAGGTGGTAAAAGGATGTCAAATTGGATGTATATGATGTTAATATTTTAATTGTTGTATATATGCTGGAATGTGACTCTTATAGGGTGCAAAGTTACTCTAATATGGTGAAAAGTGAATTACATTGTTAATTAGAACCAAAATGTGGACCAAAATTGACTTGTATGAATGTGGCACTAAGAGGTGGTAAAAGGATTTCTAATTGCATGTATATGATGTTAACATGTTAATTGTACCAATATATGATGGTAAGTGACTATTATAAGGTGCAAAGTGACTCTAATGTGGTGAGAAGTCACTTAGATGATTGATTAGAGCCAAAATATGGCCCAAATTTACTTGTTGGAAAGGGGTACCAAGAGGTGGTTAAAGGATGTCTAATTGCATGTACATGATGTTAACATGTTAATTGTATAAATATTTGGTGGCAAGTGACTCTTATAGGGTGCAAAGTGACTCTAATATGGTGAAAAGTGACTTACATGGTTGATTAGAGCCAAAATGTGTAAAAAAATTAACTTGTATGAAAATGACATTAATAGGTGGTAAAAGGATGTCAAATTGGATGTATATGATGTTAATATTTTAATTGTTGTATATATGCTGGAATGTGACTCTTATAGGGTGCAAAGTTACTCTAATATGGTGAAAAGTGACTTACATTGTTAATTAGAACCAAAATGTGGACCAAAATTGACTTTTATGAATGTGGCACTCACTGTGGTAAAAGGATTTCTAATTGCATATACATGATGTTAAGATGTTAATTGTACCATTATATGATGGCAAGTGACTCTTATAAGGTGCAAAGTGACTCTAATATGGTGAGAAGTCACTTACATGATTGATTAGAGCCAAAATGTGGCCCAAAATTGACTTGTTGGAAAGGGGTACCAAGAGGTGGTTAAAGGATGTCTAATTGCATGTACATGATGTTAACATGTTAATTGTATAAATATTTGGTGGCAAGTGACTCTTATAGGGTGCAAAGTGACTCTAATATGGTGAAAAGTGACTTACATGGTTGATTAGAGCCAAAATGTGTAACAAAATTAACTTGTATGAAAATGGCATTAATAGGTGGTAAAAGGATCTCAAATTGGATGTATATGATGTTAATATTTTAATTGTTGTATATATGCTGGAATGTGACTCTTATAGGGTGCAAAGTTACTCTAATATGGTGAAAAGTAACTTACATGGTTAATTAGAACCAAAATGTGGACCAAAATTGACTTGTATGAATGTGGCAATAAGAGGTGGTAAAAGGATTTCTAATTGCTTGTATATGATGTTAACATGGTAATTGTACCATTATATGATGGCAAGTGACTCTTATAAGGTGCAAAGTGACTCTAATATGGTGAGAACTCACTTACATGATTGATTAGAGCCAAAATTTGGCCCAAAATTGACTTGTTGGAAAGGGGTACCAAGAGGTTGTTAAAGGATGTCTAATTGCATGTACATGATGTTAACATGTTAATTGTATAAATATATGGTGGCAAGTGACCCTTATAGGGTGCAAATTGACTCTAATATGGTGAAAAGTGACTTACATGGTTGATTAGAGCCAAAATGTGGAACAAAATTAACTTGTATGAAAGTGTCATTAATAGGTGGTAAAAGGATGTCAAATTGGATGTATATGATGATAACATGTTAATTGTTGTATATATGGTGGAAAGTGACTCTTATAAGGTGCAAAGCGACTCTAATGTAATGAAAAGTGACTTTACATGGTTGATTAGAACCAACTTGGAAACAAAATTGACCTGTATAAAAGTGGAACTAAGAGGTGGTAAAAGGATGCCAAGTTGGATGTATATGATGTTAATATTTTAATTGTTGTATATATGCTGGAATGTGACTCTTATAGGGTGCAAAGTTACTCTAATATGGTGAAAACTTACTTACATAGTTAATAAAACCAAAATGTGGACCAAAATTGACTTGTATGAATGTAGCACAAAGAGGTGGTAAATGGATTTCTAATTGCATATACATGATGTTAACATGTTAATTGTACCAATATATGATAGTAAGTGACTATTATAACGTGCAAAGTGACTCTAATATGGTGAGAAGTCACTTACATCATTGCTTAGAGCCAAAATATGGCCCAAAATTGACTTGTTGGAAAGGGGTATCAAGAGGTGGTTAAAGGATGTCTAATTGCATGTACATGATGTTAACATGTTAATTGTATCAATATATGGTGGCAAGTAACTCTTATAGGGTGAAAAGTGACTCTAATATGGTGAAAAGTTACTAACATGGTTGATTAGAGCCAAAATGTGTAACAAAATTATCTTGTATGAAAGTGGCATTAATAGGTGGTAAAAGGATGTCAAATTGGATGTATAAGATGTTAATATTTTAAATGTTGTATATATGCTGGAATGTGACTCTTATAGGGTGCAAAGTTACTCTAATATGGTGAAAAGTGACTTACATTGTCAATTAGAACCAAAATGTGGACCAAAATTGACTTGTAATAATGTGGCACTAAGAGGTGGTAAAAGGGATTTCTAATTGCATGTATATGATGTTAACATGTTAATTGTACCAATATATGATGGTAAGTGACTTATAAGGTGCAAAGTGACTCTAATATGGAGAGAAGTCACTTAGATGATTGATTAGAGCCAAATATGGCCCAAAATTGACTTGTTGGAAAGGGGTACCAAGAGGTGGTTAAAGGATGTCTAATTACATGTACATGATGTTAACATGTTAATTGTATAAATATATGGTGGCAACTGACCCTTATAGGGTGCAAAGTGACTCTAATATGGTGAAAAGTGACTTACATGGTTGATTAGAGCCAAAATGTGGAACAAAATTAACTTGTATGAAAGTGGCATTAATAGGTGGTAAAAGGATGTCAAATTGGATGTATATGATGATAACATGTCAATTGTTGTATTTATGGTGGAAAGTGACTCTTATAAGGTGCAAAGTGACTCTAATATGGTGAAAAGTGACTTACATGGTTAATTAGAACCAAAATGTGGACCAAAATTGACTTGTATGAATGTGGCACTGACATGTGGTAAAAGGATTTCTAATTGCATGTACATGATGTTAAGATGTTAATTGTACCATTATATGATGGCAAGTGACTCTTATAAGGTGCAAAGTGACTCTAATATTGTGAGAAGTCACTTACATGATTGCTTAGAGCCAAAATATGGCCCAAAATTGACTTGTTGGAAAGGGGTATCAAGAGGGGTTAAAGGGATGTCTAATTGCATGTACATGATGTTAACATGTTAATTGTATCAATATATGGTGGCAAGTAACTTTTATAGGATGAAAAGTGACTCTAATATGGTGAAAAGTTACTTACATGGTTGATTAGAGCCAAAATGTGTAAGAAAATTAACTTGTATGAAAGTTGCATTAATAGGTGGTAAAGGATGTCAAATTGGATGTATATGATGTTAATATTTTAATTGTTGTATATATGCTGGAATGTGACTCTTATAGGGTGCAAAGTTACTCTATATGGTGAAAAAGTGACTTACATTGTTAATTAGAACCAAAATGTGGACCAAAATTGACTGTAATAATGTGGCACTAAGAGGTGGTAAAAAGGATTTTAATTGCATGTATATGATGTTAACATGTTAATTGTACCAATATATGATGGTAAGTGACTATTGTACGGTGCAAAGTGACTCTAATATGGTGAGAAGTCACTTAGATGATTGATTAGAGCCAAAATATGGCCCAAAATTGACTTGTTGGAAAGGGGTACCAAGAGGTGGTTAAAGGATGTCTAATTGCATGTACATGATGTTAACATGTTAATTGTATAAATATATGGTGGCAAGTGACCCTTATAGGGTGCAAAGTGACTCTAATATGGTGAAAAGTGACTTACATGGTTGATTAGAGCCAAAATGTGGAACAAAATTAACTTGTATGAAAGTGACATTAATAGGTGGTAAAAGGATGTCAAATTGGATGTATATGATGATAACATGTCAATTGTTGTATTTATGGTGGAAAGTGGCTCTTATAAGGTGCAAAGTGACTCTAATATGGTGAAAAGTGACTTACATAATTAATTAGAACCAAAATATGGACCAAAATTGACTTGTATGAATGTGGCACTGACATGTGGTAAAAGGATTTCTAATTGCATGTACATGATGTTAAGATGTTAATTGTACCATTATATGATGGCAAGTGACTCTTATAAGGTTCAAAGTGACTCTAATATGGTGAGAAGTCACTTACATGATTGATTAGAGCCAAAATGTGGCCCAAATTGACTTGTTGGAAAGGGGGTACCAAGAGGTGGTTTAAAGGATGTCTAATTGCATGTACATGATGTTAACATGTTAATTGTATAAATATTTGGTGGCAAGTGACTCTTATAGGGTGCAAAGTGACCTCTAATATGGTGAAAAGTGACTTACATGGTTGATTAGAGCCAAAATGTGTTACAAGATTAACTTGTATGAAAGTGGCATTAATAGGTGGTAAAAGGATGTCAAATTGGATGTATATGATGTTAATATTTTAATTGTTGTATATATGCTGGAATGTGACTCTTATAGGGTGCAAAGTTACTCTAATATGGTGAAAAACTGACTTACATGGTTAATAAAACCAAAATGTGGACCAAAATTGACTTGTATGAATGTGGCACTAAGAGGTGGTAAAAGGATTTCTAATTGCATGTATATGATGTTAACATGTTAATTGTACCAATATATGATGGTAAGTGACTATTATAAGGTGCAAAATGACTCTATATGGTGAGAAGTCACTTAGATGATTGATTAGAGCCAAAATATGGCCCAAAATTGACTTGTTGGAAAGGGGGTACCAAGAGGTGGTTAAAGGATGTCTAATTGCATGTACATGATGTTAACATGTTAATTGTATAAATATACGGTGGCAAGTGACCCTTATAGGGTGCAAAGTGACTCTAATATGGTGAAAAGTGACTTACATGGTTGATTAGAGCCAAAATGTGGAACAAAATTAACTTGTATGAAAGTGGCATTAATAGGTGGTAAAAGGATGTCAAATTGGATGTATATCATGATAACATGTTAATTGTTGTATATATGGTGGAAAGTGACTCTTATAAGGTGCAAAGTGACTCTAATATGGTGAAAAGTGACTTACATGGTTAATTAGAACCAAAATTTGGACCAAAATTGACTTTTATGAATGTGGCACTGACATGTGGTAAAAGGATTTCTAATTGCATATACATGATGTTAAGATGTTAATTGTACCATTATATGATGGCAAGTGACTCTTATAAGGTGCAAAGTGACTCTAATATGGTGAGAAGTCACTTACATGATTGCTTAGAGCCAAAATATGGCCCAAAATTTGACTTGTTGGAAAGAGGTACCAAGAGGTGGTTGAAGGATGTCTAATTGCATGTACATGATGTTAACAATTGTATAAATATTTGGTGGCAAGTGACTCTTATAGGGTGCAAAGTGACTCTAATATGGTGAAAAGTGACTTACATGGTTGATTAGAGCCAAAATGTGCAACAAAATTAACTTGTATGAAAGTGACATTAATAGGTGGTAAAAGGATGTCAAATTGGATGTATATGATGTAACATGTCAATTGTTGTATTTATGGTGGAAAGTGGCTCTTATAAGGTGCAAAGTGACTCTATATGGTGAAAAGTGACTTACATAGTTAATTAGAACCAAAATGTGGACCAAATTGACATTGTATGAATGTGGCAACTGACATGTGGTAAAAGGATTTCTAATTGCATGTACATGATGTTAAGATGTTAATTGTACCATTATATGATGGCAAGTGACTCTTATAAGGTTCAAAGTGACTCTAATATGGTGAGAAGTCACTTACATGATTGATTAGAGCCAAAATGTGGCCCAAAATTGACCTTGTTGGAAAGGGGTACCAAGAGATGGTTAAAGGATGTCTAATTGCATGTACATGATGTTAACATGTTAATTGTATAAATATTTGGTGGCAAGTGACTCTTATAGGGTGCAAAGTGACTCTAATATGGTGAAAAGTGACTTACATGGTTGATTATAGCCAAAATATGGAACAAAATTAAGTTGTATGAAAGTGACATTAATAGGTGGTAAAGGATGTCAATTGGATGTATATGATGATAACATTCAATTGTTGTATTATGGTGGAGAAAGTGGCTCTTATAAGGTGCAAAGTGACTCTAATATGGTGAAAAGTGACTTACATAGTTAATTAGAACCAAAATATGGACCAAAATTGACTTGTATAATGTGGCACTGACATGTGGTAAAAGGATTTCTAATTGCATATACATGATGTTAAGATGTTAATTGTACCATTATATGATGGCAAGTGACTCTTATAGGTTCAAAGTGACTCTAATATGGTGAGAAGTCACTTACATGATTGATTAGAGCCAAAATGTGGCCCAAAATTGACTTGTTGGAAAGGGGTACCAAGAGGTGGTTCAAAGGATGTCTAATTGCATGTACATGATGTTAACATGTTAATTGTATAATATTTGGTGGCAAGTGACTCTTATAGGGTGCAAAGTGACTCTAATATGGTGAAAAGTGACTTACATGGTTGATTAGAGCCAAAATGTGTAACAAAATTAACTTGTATGAAAGTGGCATTAATAGGTGGTAAAAGGATGTCAAATTGGATGTATATGATGTTAATATTTTAATTGTTGTATATATATGGAATGTGACTCTTATAGGTGCAAAGTTACTCTAATATGGTGAAAAGTACTTACATGGTTAATTAAACCAAAATGTGGACCAAAATTGACTTGTATGAATGTGGCACTGAATGTGGTAAAAGGATTTCTAATTGCATATACATGATGTTAAATGTTAATTGTACCATTATATGATGGCAAGTGACTCTTATAAGGTGCAAAGTGACTCTAATATGGTGAGAAGTCACTTACATGATTGATTAGAGCCAAAATGTGGCCCAAAATTGACTTGTTGGAAAGGGGTACCAAGAGGTGGTTAAAGGATGTCTAATTGCATGTACATGATGTTAACATGTTAATTGTATCAATATATGGTGGCAAGTGACTCTTAGGGTGCAAAGTGACTCTAATATGGTGAAAAGTGACTTACATGGTTGATTAGAGCCAAAATGTGTAACAAAATTAACTTGTATGAAAGTGGCATTAATAGGTGGTAAAATGTCAAATTGGATGTATATGATTAATATTTAATTGTTGTAATATGCTGGAATGTGACTCTTATAGGTGCAAAGTTACTCTAATATGGTGAAAAGTGACTTACATGGTTAATTAGAACCAAAATGTGGACCAAAATTGACTTGACTTGTATGAATGTGGCACTAAGAGGTGGTAAAAGGATTTCTAATTGCATGTATGATGTTAACATGTTAATTGTACCATATATGATGTAAGTGACTATTATAAGGTGCAAAGTGACTCTAATATGGTGAGAAGTCACTTACATGATTGCTTAGAGCAAAATATGGCCCAAAATTGACTTGTTGGAAAGGGGTACCAAGAGGTGGTTAAAGGATGTCTAATTGCATGTACATGATGTTAACATGTTAATTGTATAAATATATGGTGGCAAGTGACTCTTATAGGGTGCAAAGTGACTCTAATATGGTGAAAAGTGACTTACATGGTTGATTAGAGCCAAAATGTGGAACAAAATTAACTTGTATGAAAGTGGCATTAATAGGTGGTAAAAGGATGTCAAATTGGATGTATATGATAATAACATGTTAATTGTTGTATATATGGTGGAATGTGACTCTTATAAGGTGCAGAGTGACTCTAATATGGTGAAAAGTGACTTACATGGTTAATTAGAACCAAAATGTGGACCAAAATTGACTTGTATGAATGTGGCACGACATGTAAAAGGATTTCTAATTGCATGTACTGATGTTAACATGTTAATTGTACCATTATATGATGGCAAGTGACTCTTATAAGGTGCAAAGTGACTCTAATATGAGAAGTCACTTACATGATTGATTAGAGCCAAAATGTGGCCCAAAATTGACTTGTTGGAAAGGGGTACCAAGAGGTGGTTAAAGGATGTCTAATTGCATGTACATGATGTTAACATGTTAATTGTATAAATATGGTGGCAAGTGACTCTTATAGGGTGCAAAGTGACTCTAATATGGTGAAAAGTGACTTACATGGTTGATTAGAGCCAAAATGTGTAACAAATTAACTTGTATGAAATGGCATTAATAGGTGGTAAAAGGATGTCAAATTGGATGTATATGATGTTAATATTTAATTGTTGTATATATGGAATGTGACTCTTATAGGGTGCAAAGTACTCTAATATGGTGAAAATGACTTACATGGTTAATTAAACCAAAATGTGGACCAAAATTGACTTGTATGAATGTGGCACTAAGAGGTGGTAAAAGGATTTCTAATTGCATATACATGATGTTAACATGTTAATTGTACCATATATGATGTAAGTGACTATTATAAGGTGCAAAGTGACTCTAATATGGTGAGAAGTCACTTACATGATTGCTTAGAGCCAAAATATGGCCCAAATTGACTTGTTGGAAAGGGGTACCAAGAGGTGGTTAAAGATGTCTAATTGCATGTACATGATGTTAACATATTAATTGTATAATATATGGTGGCAAGTGACTCTTATAGGGTAAAGTGACTCTAATATGGTGAAAAGTACTTACATGGTTGATTAGAGCCAAAATGTGTAACAAAATTAACTTGTATGAAAGTGGCATTAATAGGTGGTAAAAGGATGTCAAATTGGATGTATTAGATGTTATATTAATTGTTGTATATATGCTGGAATGTGACTCTATAGGGTGCAAGTTACTCTAATATGGTGAAAAGTGACTTACATTTAATTAGAACCAAAATGTGGACCAAAATTGACTTGTATGAATGTGGCACTAAGAGGTGGTAAAAGGATTTCTAATTGCATGTATATGATGTTAACATGTTAATTTAAATGTAAGTGACTATATAAGGTGCAAAGTGACTCTAATATGGTGAGAAGTCACTTAGATGATTGATTAGAGGCCAAAATATGGCCCAAAATGACTTGTTGGAAAGGGGTACAAGAGGTGGTTAAAGATGTCTAATTGCAGTACATGATGTTAACATGTTAATTGTATAAATATATGGTGGCAAGTGACCCTTATAGGGTGCAAAGTGACTCTAATATGGTGAAAAGTGACTTACATGGTTGATAGAGCCAAAATGTGAACAAATTAACTTGTATGAAAGTGGCATTAATAGGTGGTAAAGGATCAAATTGGATGTATATGATGATAACATGTTAATTGTTGTATATATGGTGGAAAGTGACTCTATAAGGTGCAAAGTGACTCTAATATGGTGAAAAGTGACTTACATGTTATTAGAGCCAAAATGTGGAACAAAATTAATTGTATGAAAAGTGGCATAATATTGGTAAAATGGAGTCAAATTGATGTATATGATGATAACATGTTAATTGTTGTATATAAGGTGGAAAGTGACTCTTATAAGGTGAAAAGTGACTCTAATAGGGAAAAGTGACTTACTTTTAAGAACCAAAGTGGACAAAATTGACTTTTATGAATGGGCAAACTGACATGGTAAAAGGATTTCTAATTGCAGTACATGATGTTAAGATGTTAATTGTACCATATATGATGCAAGTGACTCTTATAAGGTGCAAATGACACTAATATGAGTCACTTACATGATTGATTAGAGCCAAAATGTGGCCCAAAATTGTATGTTGGAACGGGGTACCAAGAGGTGGTAAAGGATGTCTAATTGATGTACATGATGTTAACATGTATAAATTATTGGTGGTGAGTGACTCTTATAGGGTGCAAAGTGACTCTAATATGGTGAAAAGTGACTTACATGGTTGATTAGCCAAAAGGTTTAACAAAATTAACTTGTATGAAAATGGCATTAATAGGTGGTAAAAGGATGTCAAATTGGATGTATATGAGGTACTATTTTAATTGTGTATATATGCGGAATGACTCTTATAGGGTGCAAAGTTACTCTAATAGGTGAAACGACTTACATGGTTACTAAAACCAAAATGAGGACCAAAATTGGACTTGTATGAATGTGGCATAAGAGGTGGTAAAAGGATTTCTAATTGCATGATATGATGTTCATTTAATTGTACCAAATATATGATGGTAAGTGACTATTATAGGTGCCAAAGTGACTCTAATATGGTGAGAAGTCACTTACATGATTGCTAGAGCTAAAATATGG
>NW_027417684.1:0-24540 GCF_009905375.1 Apium graveolens | reverse complement strand
ACCAAAATTGACTTGTATGAATGTACCACTGAGGTGGTAAGGATGTTCTAATTGCATGTACATGATGTTAACATGTTAATGTACCATATATGAGAAATTGACTCTTATAAGGTGCAAAGTGACTCTAATATGGTGAGAAGTCACTTACATGGTTGATTAGAGCCAAAATGTGCAAATTACTTGTAGAAAGTGGCAGGTGGTAAAGGATGTCTAAATTGTGTAATGATGTTAACATGTTAATTGTATTTATGGTGGAAAGTGACTCTTATAGGGTGCAAAGTGACTCTAATATGGCGAAAAGTGACTTACATGGTTATTAGAGCCAAATGTGGAACAAAATTAACTTATGAAAGTGCATTAATAGGTGGTAAAAGGATGTCAAATTGGATGTATATGTAACATGTTAATTGTTGTATTATGGTGGAAAGTGACTCTTATAGGGTCAAAGTGACTCTAATATGGTGAAAAGTGACTTACATGGTTGATTAGAGCCAAAATGTGGAACAAAATTAACTGTATGAAAGTGGAATAATAGGTGTAAAGGATGTCAAAGTTGGATGTATATGATGTTAACATGTTAAGTATAAATAGATTGTGGAAGTGACTCATATAGGGTGCAAAATGACTCTATGGAAAAGTGACTTATGGTTAATTAGAACCAAAATGTGGACCAAAATTGACTTGTATGAATGTGGCACTAAGAGGTGGTAAAAGGATTTCTAATTGCATGTACATGATGTTAACATGTTAATTGTACCATATATGATGAAGTGACTCTTATAAGGTGCAAAGTGACTCTAATATGGTGGAAGTCACTTACATGTTGATTAGAGCCAAAATGTGGCCAAAATTGACTTGTAGGAAAGGGGTACCAAGAGTGGTTAAAGGATGTCTAAATGCATGTACATGATGTTAACATGTTAATTGTATCAATATATGGTGACAAGTGACTCTTATAGGGTGCAAAGTGACTCTAATATGGTGAAAAGTGACTTACATGGTTGATTAGAGCCAAATGTGAACAAAATTACTTGTATGAAAGTGAATTAATAGGTGGTAAAAGGATGTCAAATTGGATGTATATGTGTAACATGTTGTTGTTGTATGTATGGTGGAAAGTGACTCTTATAGGGTGCAAAGTGACTCTAATATGGTGAAAAGTGACTTACATGGTTTGATTAGAACCAAAATGTGGAAAAAAATTGACATGTATGAAAGTGGAACTAAAGGTGGTAAAAGGATGTCAAATTGGATGTATATGATGTTAACATGTTAATTATACAAATAGATTGTGGAAAGTGACTCATATAGGGTGCAAAATGATCTAATATGGTGAAAATGACTTACATGGTTAATTAGAACCAAAATGTGGAACAAAATTGACTCGTATGAATGTGGTACTAACAGGTGGTAAAGATTTCTAATTGCATGCACATGATGTTAACATGTTAATTATACCAATATATGATGCCAAGTGACTCTTATAAGGTGCAAAGTGACTCTAATATGGTGAGAAGTCACTTACATGATTGATTAGAGCCAAAATGTGGCAAAATTGACTTGTCGGAAATGGGTACCAAGAGGTGGTTAAAGGATGTCTAATTGCATGTACATGATGTTAACATGTTAATTGTATCAATATATGGTGACAAGAGACTCTTTATAGGGGTGGAAAGTGACTCTAATAGGTGAAAAGTGACTTACATGGTAGATTAGAGCCAAAATATGGAACAAAATTAACTTGTATGAAAGTCGCATTAATAGGTTGGTAAAAGGATGTCAAATTGGATGTATATGATGTTAACATGTTAATTGTTTATTTATGGTGGAAAGTGACTCTTGATAGGGTGCAAAGTGACTCTAATATGGTGAAAAGTGACTTACATAGTTGATTAGAACCAAAACGTGGAACATAATTGACCTGTATGAAAGTGGAACTAAGAGATGGTAAAGGATGTCAAATTGGATATATAAGATGTTAACATGTTAATTATACAAATGATTGTGGAAAGTGACTCATATATAGTGCAAAATGACTCTAATATGGTGAAAAGTGACTTACATGGTTAATTATAACCAAAATGTGTACCAAAATTGACTCGATGAATGTGGCACTAAGAGGTGGTAAAAGGATTTCTAATTGAATGTACATGATGTTAACATATTAATTGTACCAATATATGATCGCAAGTAACTCCTATAAGGTGCAAAGTGACTTTAATATGGTGAGAAGTCACTTACATGATTGATTAGAGCCAAAATGTGGACAAAAATTGACTTGTAGGAAAGGGGTACCAAGAGGTGGTTAAAGGATGTCTAATTGCATGTACATGTTGTTAACATGTTAATTGTATCAATATATGGTGGAAAGTGACTCTTATAGGGTGCAAAGTGACTCTAATATGGTGAAAGTGACTCTAATATGGTGAAAAGTGACTTACATGGTTGATTAGAGCCAAAATGTAGAACAAAATTAACTTGTATGAAAGTGGCATTAATAGGTGGTAAAAGGATATCAATTGGATGTATATGATGTTAACATGTTAATTGTTGTATTTATGGTGGAAAGTGACTCTTATAGGGTGCAAAGTGACTCTAATATGGCGAAAAGTGACTTACATGGTTGATTAGAACCAAAATGTGGAACAAAATTAACTTGTATGAAAGTCGCATTAATAGGTGGTAAAAGGATGTCAAATTGGATGTATATGATGTTACATGTTAATTGTTGTATATATGTGGAAAGTGACTCTTATAGGGTCAAAGTGACTCTAATATGGTGAAAAGTGACTTACATGGTTGATTAGAGCCAAAATGTGGAACAAAATTAACTTGTATGAAAGTAGCAATAATAGGTGACAAAGGGATGTCAAAGTGGATGTATATGATGTTAACATGTTAAGTATAAAAATAGATTGTGGAAACTGACTCATATAGGGTGCAAAATGACTCTAATATGGTGAAAAGTGACTTTCATGGTTAATTAGAACCAAATGTGGACCAAAATTGACTTGTATGAATGTGGCACTAAGAGGTGGTAAAAGGATTTCTAATTGCATGTACATGATGTTAACATATTAATTGTACCATTATATGATGAAAAGTGACTCTTATTAGGTGCAAAGTGACTCTAATATGGTGAGAAGTCACTTACATGTTTGATTAGAGCCAAAATGTGGCCCAAAATTGACTTGTAGGAAAGGGGTACCAAGAGTTGGTTAAAGGATGTCTAAATGCATGTACATGATGTTAACATGTTAATTATATCAATATATGGTGACAAGTGACTCTTATAGGGTGCAAAGTGACTCTAATATGGTGAAAAGTGACTTACATGGTTGATTAGAGCCAAAATGTGAAACAAAATTATCTTGTATGAAAGTGACATTAATAGGTGGTAAAAGGATGTCAAATTGGATGTATATAATGTTAACATGTTAATTGTTGTATGTATGGTGGAAAGTGACTCTTATAGGGTGCAAAGTGACTCTAATATGGTGAAAAGTGACTTACATGGTTGATTAGAACCAAAATGTGGAAAAAAATTGACATGTATGAAAGTGGAACTAAGAGGTGGTAAAAAGGATGTCAAATTGGATGTATATGATGTTAACATGTTAATTATACAAATAGATTGTGGAAAGTGACTCATATAGGGTGCAAAATGAGTCTAATATGGTGAAAAGTGACTTACATGGTTAATTAGAACCAAAATGTGGAACAAAATTGACTCGTATGAATGTGGTACTAACAGTGGTAAAAGGATTTCTAATTGCATGCACATGATGTTAACATGTTAATTATACCAATATATGATGCCAAGTGACTCTTATAGGTGCAAAGTGAGTCTAATATGGTGAGAAGTCACTTACATGATTGATTAGAGCCAAAATGTGGGTCAAAATTGACTTGTCGGAAATGGGTACCAAGAGGGTGGTTAAAGGATGTCTAATTGCATGTACATGATGTTAACATGTTAATTGTATCAATATATGGTGACAAGAGACTCTTATAGGGTGGAAAGTGACTCTAATATGGTGAAAAGTGACTTACATGGTAGATTAGAGCCAAAATATGGAACAAAAATTAACTTGTATGAAAGTCGCATTAATAGGTGGTAAAAGGATGTCAAATTGGGATGTATATGATGTTAACATGTTAATTGTTTTATTTATGGTGGAAAGTGACTCTTATAGGGTGCAAAGTGACTCTAATATGGTGAAAAGTGACTTACATAGTTGATTAGAACCAAAACGTGGAACATAATTGACCTGTATGAAAGTGGAACTAAGAGATGGTAAAAGGATGTCAAATTGGATATATAAGATGTTAACATGTTAATTATACAAATAGATTGTGGAAAGTGACTCATATAGGGTGCAAAATGAGTCTAATATGGTGAAAAGTGACTTACATGGTTAATTAGAAACAAAATGTGGAACAAAATTGACTCGTATGAATGTGGTACTAACAGGTGGTAAAAGGATTTCTAATTGCATGCACATGATGTTAACATGTTAATTATACCAATATATGATGCCAAGTGACTCTTATAAGGTGCAAAGTGAGTCTAATATGGTGAGAAGTCACTTACATGATTGATTAGAGCCAAAATGTGGGTCAAAATTGACTTGTCGGAAATGGGTACCAAGAGGTGGTTAAAGGATGTCTAATTGCATGTACATGATGTTAACATGTTAATTGTATCAATATATGGTGACAAGAGACTCTTATAGGGTGCAAAGTGACTCTAATATGGTGAAAAGTGACTTACATGGTAGATTAGAGCCAAAATATGGAACAAAATTAACTTGTATGAAAGTCGCATTAATAGGTGGTAAAAGGATGTCAAATTGGATGTATATGATGTTAACATGTTAATTGTTTTATTTATGGTGGAAAGTGACTCTTATAGGGTGCAAAGTGACTCTAATATGGTGAAAAGTGACTTACATAGTTGATTAGAACCAAAACGTGGAACAGAATTGACCTGTATGAAAGTGGAACTAAGAGATGGTAAAAGGATGTCAAATTGGATATATAAGATGTTAACATGTTAATTATACAAATAGATTGTGGAAAGTGACTCATATATAGTGCAAAAATGACTCTAATATGGTGAAAAGTGACTTACATGGTTAATTAGAACCAAAATGTGTACCAAAATTGACTCGGATGAATGTGGCACTAAAGAGGTGGTAAAAGGATTTCTAATTGAATGTACATGATGTTAACATATTAATTGTACCAATATATGATCGCAAGTAACTCCTATAAGGTGCAAAGTGACTTTAATATGGTGAGAAGTCACTTACATGATTGATTAGAGCCAAAATGTGGACAAAAATTGACTTGTAGGAAGGGGTACCAAGAGGTGGTTAAAGGATGTCTAATTGCATGTACATGATGTTAACATGTTAATTGTATCAATATATGGTGGAAAGTGACTCTTATAGGGTGACTCTAATATGGTGAAAGTGACTCTAATATGGTGAAAAGTGACTTACATGGTTGATTAGAGCCAAAATGTAGAACAAAATTAACTTGTATGAAAGTGGCATTAATAGGTGGTAAAAGGATATCAAATTGGATGTATATGATGTTAACATGTTAATTGTTGTATTTATGGTGGAAAGTGACTCTTATAGGGTCAAAGTGACTCTAATATGGTGAAAAGTGACTTACATGGTTGATTAGAGCCAAAATGTGGAACAAAATTAACTTGTATGAAAGTAGCAATAATAGGTGACAAAAGGATGTCAAAGTGGATGTATATGATGTTAACATGTTAATTATAAAAATAAATTGTGGAAAGTGACTCATATAGGGTGCAAAATGACTCTAATATGGTGAAAAGTGACTTTCATGGTTAATTAGAACCAAAATGTGGACCAAAATTGACTTGTATGAATGTACCACTGAGAGGTGGCAAACGGATTTCTAATTGCATGTACATGATGTTAACATGTTAATTGTACCATTATATGATGAAAAGTGACTCTTATAAGGTGCAAAGTGACTCTAATATGGTGAGAAGTCACTTACATGTTTGATTAGAGCCAAAATGTGGCCCAAAATTGACTTGTAGGAAAGGGGTACCAAGAGTTGGTTAAAGGATGTCTAAATGCATGTACATGATGTTAACATGTTAATTGTATCAATATATCGTGACAAGTGACTCTTATAGGGTGCAAAGTGACTCTAATATGGCGAAAAGTGACTTACATGGTTGATTAGAGCCAAAATGTGAAACAAAATTAACTTGTATGAAAGTGACATTAAGAGGTGGTAAAAGGATGTCAAATTGGATGTATATAATGTTAACATGTTAATTGTTGTATGTATGGTGGAAAGTGACTCTTATAGGGTGCAAAGTGACTCTAATATGGTGAAAAGTGACTTACATGGTTGATTAGAACCAAAATGTGGAAAAACATTGACCTGTATGAAAGTGGAACTAAGAGGTGGTAAAAGGATGTCAAATTGGATGTATATGATGTTAACATGTTAATTATACAAATAGATTGTGGAAAGTGACTCATATAGGGTGCAAAATGAGTCTAATATGGTGAAAAGTGACTTACATGGTTAATTAGAACCAAAATATGGAACAAAATTGACTCGTATGAATGTGGCACTAACAGGTGGTAAAGGACTTCTAATTGCATGCACATGATGTTAACATGTTAATTGTACCAATATATGATGCCAAGTGACCCTTATAAGGTGCAAAGTGACTCTAATATGGTGAGAAGTCACTTACATGTTTGATTAGAGCCAAAATGTGGCCCAAAATTGACTTGTAGGAAAGGGGTACCAAGAGTTGGTTAAAGGATGTCTAAATGCATGTACATGATGTTAACATGTTAATTGTATCAATATATGGTCACAAGTGACTCTTATAGGGTGCAAAGTGACTCTAATATGGTGAAAAGTGACTTACATGGTTGATTAGAGCCAAAATGTGAAACAAAATTATCTTGTATGAAAGTGACATTAATAGGTGGTAAAAGGATGTCAAATTGGATGTATATAATGTTAACATGTTAATTGTTGTATGTATGGTGGAAAGTGACTCTTATAGGGTGCAAAGTGACTCTAATATGGTGAAAAGTGACTTACATGGTTGATTAGAACCAAAATGTGGAAAAAAATTGACATGTATGAAAGTGGAACTAAGAGGTGGTAAAAAGGATGTCAAATTGGATGTATATGATGTTAACATGTTAATTATACAAATAGATTGTGGAAAGTGACTCATATAGGGTGCAAAATGAGTCTAATATGGTGAAAAGTGACTTACATGGTTAATTAGAACCAAAATGTGGAACAAAATTGACTCGTATGAATGTGGTACTAACAGGTGGTAAAAGGATTTCTAATTGCATGCACATGATGTTAACATGTTAATTATACCAATATATGATGCCAAGTGACTCTTATAAGGTGCAAAGTGAGTCTAATATGGTGAGAAGTCACTTACATGATTGATTAGAGCCAAAATGTGGGTCAAAATTGACTTGTCGGAAATGGGTACCAAGAGGTGGTTAAAGGATGTCTAATTGCATGTACATGATGTTAACATGTTAATTGTATCAATATATGGTGACAAGAGACTCTTATAGGGTGCAAAGTGACTCTAATATGGTGAAAAGTGACTTACATGGTAGATTAGAGCCAAAATATGGAACAAAATTAACTTGTATGAAAGTCGCATTAATAGGTGGTAAAAGGATGTCAAATTGGATGTATATGATGTTAACATGTTAATTGTTTTATTTATGGTGGAAAGTGACTCTTATAGGGTGCAAAGTGACTCTAATATGGTGAAAAGTGACTTACATAGTTGATTAGAACCAAAACGTGGAACAGAATTGACCTGTATGAAAGTGGAACTAAGAGATGGTAAAAGGATGTCAAATTGGATATATAAGATGTTAACATGTTAATTATACAAATAGATTGTGGAAAGTGACTCATATATAGTGCAAAATGACTCTAATATGGTGAAAAGTGACTTACATGGTTAATTAAAACCAAAATGTGTACCAAAATTGACTCGGATGAATGTGGCACTAAGAGGTGGTAAAAGGATTTCTAATTGAATGTACATGATGTTAACATATTAATTGTACCAATATATGATCGCAAGTAACTCCTATAAGGTGCAAAGTGACTTTAATATGGTGAGAAGTCACTTACATGATTGATTAGAGCCAAAATGTGGACAAAAATTGAATTGTAGGAAAGGGGTACCAAGAGGTGGTTAAAGGATGTCTAATTGCATGTACATGATGTTAACATGTTAATTGTATCAATATATGGTGGAAAGTGACTCTTATAGGGTGCAAAGTGACTCTAATATGGTGAAAGTGACTCTAATATGGTGAAAAGTGACTTACATGGTTGATTAGAGCCAAAATGTAGAACAAAATTAACTTGTATGAAAGTGGCATTAATAGGTGGTAAAAGGATATCAAATTGGATGTATATGATGTTAACATGTTAATTGTTGTATTTATGGTGGAAAGTGACTCTTATAGGGTGCAAAGTGACTCTAATATGGCGAAAAGTGACTTACATGGTTGATTAGAACCAAAATGTGGAACAAAATTAACTTGTATGAAAGTCGCATTAATAGGTGGTAAAAGGATGTCAAATTGGATGTATATGATGTTAACATGTTAATTGTTGTATATATGGTGGAAAGTGACTCATATATCAAGTGACTCTAATATGGTGAAAAGTGACTTACATGGTTAATTAGAATCAAAATGTGGACAAAAATTGACTCGTATGAATTTGGCACTAACAGGTGGAAAAAGGATTTCTAATTGCATGTACATGATGTTAACATGTTAATTGTACCAATATATGATGCCAAGTGACTCTTATAAGGTACAAAGTGACTCTAATATGGTGAGAAGTCACTTACATGATTGATTAGAGCCAAAATGTGGCCCAAAATTGACTTGTTGGAAAGGGTACCAAGAGGTGGTTAAAGGATATCTAATTACATGTACATGATGTTAACATGTTAATTGTATCAATATATGGTGATAAGTGACTCTTATAGGGTGCAAAGTGACTCTAATATGGTGAAAAGTGACTTACATGGTAGATTAGAGCCAAAATTTAGAATAAAATTAACTTGTATGAAAGTCGCATTAATAGGTGATAAAAGGATGTCAAATTGGATGTATATGATGTTAACATGTTAATTGTTGTATATATGGTGGAAAGTGACTCATATAGGATGCAAAATGACTCTAATATGGTGAAAAGTGACTTACATGGTTAATTAGAACCAAAATGTGGACCAAAATTGACTCTTATGAATTTGGCTCTAAAAAATGGTAAAAGGATTTTTAATTGCATGTACTTGATGTTAACATGTTAATTGTACCAATATATGATAGCAAGTGACTCTTATAAGGTGCAAAGTGACTCTAATATGGTGAGAAGTCACATACATGATTGATTAGAGCCAAAATGTGGCCAAAAATTGACTTGTAGGAAAGGGGTACCAAGAGGTGGTTAAAGGATGTCTAATTGCATGTACATGATGTTAACATGTTAATTGTATCAATATATGGTGGCAAGTGACTCTTATAGGATGCAAAGTGACTCTAATATAGTGAAAAGTGACTTACATGGTTAATTAGAGCCAAAATGTAGAACAAAATTAACATGTATGAAAGTGGCATTAATAGGTGGTAAAAGGATATCAAATTGGATGTATATGATGTTAACATGTTAATTGTTGTATTTATGGTGGAAAGTGACTCTTATAGGGTGCAAAGTGACTCTAATATGGTGAAAAGTGACTTACATGGTTGATTAGAACCAAAATGTGGAACAGAATTGACTTGTATGAAAGTGGAACTAAGAGGTGGTAAAAGGATGTCAAATTGGATGTATAAGATGTTAACATGTTAATTATATAAATAGATTGTGGAAAGTGACTCATATAAGGTGCAAAATGACTCTAATATGGTGAAAAGTGACTTATATTTCTAATTGCATGTACATGATGTTAACATGTTCATTGTATCAATATATGATGGCAAGTGACTCTTATGAGGTGCAAAGTGACTCTAATATGGTGAGAAGTCACTTCCATGATTGATTAGAGCCAAAATGTGGCCCAAAATTGACTTGTTAGGGGTACCAAGAGGTGGTTAAAGGATGTCTAATTGCATGTACATGATGTTAACATGTTAATTGTATCAATATATGGTGACAAGTGACTCTTATAGGGTGCAAAGTGACTCTAATATGGTGAAAAATAACTTACAAGGTTGATTAGAGCCAAAATGTAGAAAAAAATTAACTTGTATGAAAGTGGCATTAATAGTTGGTAAAAGGATATCAAATTGAATGTATATGATGTTAACATGTTAATTGTTTTATTTATGGTCGAAAGTGACTCTTATAGGGTGCAAAGTGACTCTAATATGGTGAAAAGTGACTCTAATATGGTGAAAAGTGACTTACATAGTTAATTAGAACCAAAACGTGGAACATAATTGACCTGTATGAAAGTGGAACTAAGAGGTGGTAAAAGGATGTCAAATTGGATGTATAAGATGTTAACATGTTAATTATACAAATAGATTGTGGAAAGTGACTCATATATAGTGCAAAATGACTCTAATATGGTGAAAAGTGACTTACATGGTTAATTAGAACCAAATGTGGACCAAAATTGACTCGGATGAATGTGGCACTAAGAGGTGGTAAAAGGATTTCTAATTGAATGTACATGATGTTAACATATTAATTGTACCAAAATATGATGGCAAGTGACTCCTATAAGGTGCAAAGTGACTTTAATATGCTGAGAAGTCACTTACATGATTGATTAGGGCCAAAATGTGGCCAAAATTTGACTTGTAGGAAAGGGGTACCAAGAGGTGGTTAAAGGATGTCTAATTGCATGTACATGATGTTAACATGTTAATTGTGTTAATATATGGTGGAAAGTGACTCTTATAGGGTGCAAAGTGACTCTAATATGGTGAAAAGTGACTTACATGGTTGATTAGAGCCAAAATGTAGAACAAAATTAACTTGTATGAAAGTGGCATTAATAGGTGGTAAAAGGATATCAAATTGGATGTATATGATGTTAACATGTTAATTGTTGTATTTATGGTGGAAAGTGACTCTTATAGGGTGCAAAATGACTCTAATATGGCGAAAAGTGACTTACATGGTTGATTAGAACCAAAATGTGGAACAAAATTAACTTGTATGAAAGTCGCATTAATAGGTGGTAAAAGGATGTCAAATCGGATGTATATGATGTTAACATGTTAATTGTTGTATATATGGTGGAAAGTGACTCTTATAGGATCAAAGTGACTCTAATATGGTGAAAAGTGACTTACATGGTTGATTAGAGCCAAAATATGGAACAAAATTAACTTGTATGAAAGTAGCAATAATAGGTGACAAAGGGATGTCAAAGTGGATGTATATGATGTTAACATGTTAAGTATAAAAATAGATTGTGGAAAGTGACTCATATAGGGTGCAAAATGACTCTAATATGGTGAAAAGTGACTTTCATGGTTAATTAGAACCAAATGTGGACCAAAATTGACTTGTATGAATGTGGCACTAAGAGGTGGTAAAAGGATTTCTAATTGCATGTACATGATGTTAACATATTAATTGTACCATTATATGATGAAAAGTGACTCTTATAAGGTGCAAAGTGACTCTAATATGGTGAGAAGTCACTTACATGTTTGATTAGAGCCAAAATGTGGCCCAAAATTGACTTGTTGGAAAGGGGTACCAAGAGGTGGTTAAAGGATGTCTAATTGCATGTACATGATGTTAACATGTTAATTGTATCAATATATGGTGGCAAGTGACTCTTATAGGATGCAAAGTGACTCTAATATAGTGAAAAGTGACTTACATGGTTAATTAGAGCCAAAATGTAGAACAAAATTAACATGTATGAAAGTGGCATTAATAGGTGGTAAAAGGATATCAAATTGGATGTATATGATGTTAACATGTTAATTGTTGTATTTATGGTGGAAAGTGACTCTTATAGGGTGCAAAGTGACTCTAATATGGTGAAAAGTGACTTACATGGTTGATTAGAACCAAAATGTGGAACAGAATTGACTTGTATGAAAGTGGAACTAAGAGGTGGTAAAAGGATGTCAAATTGGATGTATAAGATGTTAACATGTTAATTATATAAATAGATTGTGGAAAGTGACTCATATAAGGTGCAAAAATGACTCTAATATGGTGAAAAGTGACTTATATTTCTAATTGCATGTACATGATGTTAACATGTTCATTGTACCAATATATGATGGCAAGTGACTCTTATGAGGTGCAAAGTGACTCTAATATGGTGAGAAGTCATTTCCATGATTGATTAGAGCCAAAATGTGGCCCAAAATTGACTTGTTAGGGGTACCAAGAGGTGGTTAAAGGATGTCTAATTGCATGTACATGATGTTAACTTGTTAATTGTATCAATATATGGTGACAAGTGACTCTTATAGGGTGCAAAGTGACTCTAATATGGTGAAAAATAACTTACAAGGTTGATTAGAGCCAAAATGTAGAACAAAATTAACTTGTATGAAAGTGGCATTAATAGTTGGTAAAAGGATATCAAATTGGATGTATATGATGTTAACATGTTAATTGTTTTATTTATGGTGGAAAGTGACTCTTATAGGGTGCAAAGTGACTCTAATATGGTGAAAAGTGACTCTAATATGGTGAAAAGTGACTTACATAGTTAATTAGAACCAAAACGTGGAACATAATTGACCTGTATGAAAGTGGAACTAAGAGGTGGTAAAAGGATGTCAAATTGGATGTATAAGATGTTAACATGTTAATTATACAAATAGATTGTGGAAAGTGACTCATATATAGTGCAAAATGACTCTAATATGGTGAAAAGTGACTTACATGGTTAATTAGAACCAAAATGTGGACCAAAATTGACTCGGATGAATGTGGCACTAAGAGGTGGTAAAAGGATTTCTAATTGAATGTACATGATGTTAACATTTTAATTGTACCAAAATATGATGGCAAGTGACTCCTATAAGGTGCAAAGTGACTTTAATATGCTGAGAAGTCACTTACATGATTGATTAGGGCCAAAATGTGGCCAAAATTTGACTTGTAGGAAAGGGGTACCAAGAGGTGGTTAAAGGATGTCTAATTGCATGTACATGATGTTAACATGTTAATTGTGTTAATATATGGTGGAAAGTGACTCTTATAGGGTGCAAAGTGACTCTAATATGGTGAAAAGTGACTTACATGGTTGATTAGAGCCAAAATGTAGAACAAAATTAACTTGTATGAAAGTGGCATTGTGGTAAAAGGATATCATATGATGTTAACATGTTAATTGTTGTATTTATGGTGGAAAGTGACTCTTATAGGGTGCAAAGTGACTCTAATATGGCGAAAAGTGACTTACATGGTTGATTAGAACCAAAATGTGGAACAAAATTAACTTGTATGAAAGTCGCATTAATAGGTGGTAAAAGGATGTCAAATTGGATGTATATGATGTTAACATGTTAATTGTTGTATATATGGTGGAAAGTGACTCTTATAGGATCAAAGTGACTCTAATATGATGAAAAGTGACTTACATGGTTGATTAGAGCCAAAATATGGAACAAAATTAACTTGTATGAAAGTAGCAATAATAGGTGACAAAGGGATGTCAAAGTGGATGTATATGATGTTAACATGTTAAGTATAAAAATAGATTGTGGAAAGTGACTCATATAGGGTGCAAAATGACTCTAATATGGTGAAAAGTGACTTTCATGGTTAATTAGAATCAAATGTGGACCAAAATTGACTTGTATGAATGTGGAACTAAGAGGTGGTAAAAGGATTTCTAATTGCATGTACATGATGTTAACATATTAATTGTACCATTATATGATGAAAAGTGACTCTTATAAGGTGCAAAGTGACTCTAATATGGTGAGAAGTCACTTACATGTTTGATTAGAGCCAAAATGTGGCCCAAAATTGACTTGTAGGAAAGGGGTACCAAGAGTTGGTTAAAGGATGTCTAAATGCATGTACATGATGTTAACATGTTAATTGTATCAATATATGGTGACAAGTGACTCTTATAGGGTGCAAAGTGACTCTAATATGGTGAAATGTGACTTACATGGTTGATTAGAGCCAAAATGTGAAACAAAATTAACTTGTATGAAAGTGACATTAATAGGTGGTAAAAGGATGTCAAATTGGATGTATATAATGTTAACATGTTAATTGTTGTATGTATGGTGGAAAGTGACTCTTATAGGGTGCAAAGTGACTCTAATATGGTGAAAAGTGACTTACGTGGTTGATTAGAACCAAAATGTGGAAAAAAATTGACCTGTATGAAAGTGGAACTAAGAGGTGGTAAAAAGGATGTCAAATTGGATGTATATGATGTTAACATGTTAATTATACAAATAGATTGTGGAAAGTGACTCATATAGGGTGCAAAATGAGTCTAATATGGTGAAAAGTGACTTACATGGTTAATTAGAACCAAAATGTGGAACAAAATTGACTCGTATGAATGTGGTACTAACAGGTGGTAAAAGGATTTCTAATTGCATGCACATGATGTTAACATGTTAATTATACCAATATATGATGCCAAGTGACTCTTATAAGGTGCAAAGTGACTCTAATATGGTGAGAAGTCACTTACATGATTGATTAGAGCCAAAATGTGGGTCAAAATTGACTTGTCGGAAATGGGCACCAAGAGGTGGTTAAAGGATGTCTAATTGCATGTACATGATGTTAACATGTTAATTGTATCAATATATGGTGACAAGAGACTCTTATAGGGTGCAAAGTGACTCTAATATGGTGAAAAGTGACTTACATGGTAGATTAGAGCCAAAATGTGGAACAAAATTAACTTGTATGAAAGTCGCATTAATAGGTGGTAAAAGGATGTCAAATTGGATGTATATGATGTTAACATGTTAATTGTTTTATTTATGGTGGAAAGTGACTCTTATAGGGTGCAAAGTGACTCTAATATGGTGAAAAGTGACTTACATAGTTGATTAGAACCAAAACGTGGAACAGAATTGACCTGTATGAAAGTGGAACTAAGAGATGGTAAAAGGATGTCAAATTGGATGTATAAGATGTTACATGTTAATTATACAAATAGATTGTGGAAAGTGACTCATATATAGTGCAAAATGACTCTAATATGGTGAAAAATGACTTACATGGTTAATTAGAACCAAAATGTGGACCAAAATTGACTCGGATGAATGTATCACTAAGAGGTGGTAAAAGGATTTCTAATTGAATGTACATGATGTTAACATATTAATTGTACCAATATATGATCGCAAGTAACTTCAATAAGGTGCAAAGTGACTTTAATATGGTGAGAAGTCACTTACATGATTGATTAGAGCCAAAATGTGGCCAAAAATTCACTTGCAGGAAAGGGGTACCAAGAGGTGGTTAAAGGATGTCTAATTGCATGTACATGATGTTAACATGTTAATTGTATCAATATATGGTGGAAAGTGACTCTTATAGGGTGCAAAGTGACTCTAATATGGTGAAAGTGACTCTAATATGGTGAAAAGTGACTTACATGGTTGAATAGAGCCAAAATGTAGAACAAAATTAACTTGTATGAAAGTGGCATTAATAGGTGGTAAAAGGATATCAAATTGGATGTATATGATGTTAACATGTTAATTGTTGTATTTATAGTGGAAAGTGACTCTTATAGGGTGCAAAGTGACTCTAATATGGCGAAAAGTGACTTACATGGTTGATTAGAACCAAAATGTGGAACAAAATTAACTTGTATGAAAGTCGCATTAATAGGTGGTAAAAGGATGTCAAATTGGATGTATATGATGTTAACATGTTAATTGTTGTATATATGGTGGAAAGTGACTCTTATAGGGTCAAAGTGACTCTAATATGGTGAAAAGTGACTTACATGGTTGATTAGAGCCAAAATGTGGAACAAAATTAACTTGTATGAAAGTAGCAATAATAGGTGACAAAAGGATGTCAAAGTGGATGTATATGATGTTAACATGTTAATTATAAAAATAGATTGTGGAAAGTGACTCATATAGGGTGCAAAATGACTCTAATATGGTGAAAAGTGACTTTCATGGTTAATTAGAACCAAAATGTGGACCAAAATTGACTTGTATGAATGTACCACTAAAAGGTGGCAAACGGATTTCTAATTGCATGTACATGATGTTAACATGTTAATTGTACCATTATATGATGAAAAGTGACTCTTATAAGGTGCAAAGTGACTCTAATATGGTGAGAAGTCACTTACATGTTTGATTAGAGCCAAAATGTGGCCCAAAATTGACTTGTAGGAAAGGGGTACCAAGAGTTGGTTAAAGGATGTCTAAATGCATGTACATGATGTTAACATATTAATTGTATCAATATATCGTGACAAGTGACTCTTATAGGGTGCAAAGTGACTCTAATATGGTGAAAAGTGACTTACATGGTTGATTAGTGCCAAAATGTGAAACAAAATTAACTTGTATGAAAGTGACATTAAGAGGTGGTAAAAGGATGTCAAATTGGATGTATATAATGTTAACATGTTAATTGTTGTATGTATGGTGGAAAGTGACTCTTATAGGGTGCAAAGTGACTCTAATATGGTGAAAAGTGACTTACATGGTTGATTAGAACCAAAATGTGGAAAAAAATTGACCTGTATGAAAGTGGAACTAAGAGGTGGTAAAAGGATGTCAAATTGGATGTATATGATGTTAACATGTTAATTATACAAATAGATTGTGGAAAGTGACTCATATAGGGTGCAAAATGAGTCTAATATGGTGAAAAGTGACTTACATGGTTAATTAGAACCAAAATATGGAACAAAATTGACTCGTATGAATGTGGCACTAACAGGTGGTAAAGGACTTCTAATTGCATGCACATGATGTTAACATGTTAATTGTACCAATATATGATGCCAAGTGACTCTTATACGGTGCAAAGTGACTCTAATATGGTGAGAAGTCACTTACATGATTGATTAGAGCCAAAATGTGGCCCAAAATTGACTTGTTGGAAAGGGGTACCAAGAGTGGTTAAAGGATGTCTAATTGCATGTACATGATGTTAACATGTTAATTGTATCAATATATGGTGACAAGTGACTCTTATAGGGTGCAAAGTGACTCTAATATGGTGAAAAGTGACTTACATGGTTGATTAGAGCCAAAATGTGAAACAAAATTAACTTGTATGAAAGTGCATTAATAGGTGGTAAAAGGATGTCAAATTGGATGTATATAATGTTAACATGTTAATTGTTGTATGTATGGTGGAAAGTGACTCTTATAGGGTGCAAAGTGACTCTAATATGGTGAAAAGTGACTTACATGGTTGATTAGAACCAAAATGTGGAAAAGAATTGACCTGAATGAAAGTGGAACTAAGAGGTGGTAAAAGGATGTCAAATTGGATGTATATGATGTTAACATGTTAATTATACAAATAGATTGTGGAAAGTGACTCTAATATGGTGAAAAGTGACTTACATGGTTAATTAGAACCAAAATGTGGAACAAAATTGACTCGTATGAATGTGGTACTAACAGGTGGTAAAAGGATTTCTAATTGCATGCACATGATGCTAACATGTTAATTATACCAATATATGATGCCAAGTGACTCTTATAAGGTGCAAAGTGACTCTAATATGGTGAGAAGTCACTTACATGATTGATTAGAGCCAAAATGTGGGTTAAAATTGACTTGTCGGAAATGGGTACCAAGAGGTGGTTAAAGGATGTCTAATTGCATGTACATGATGTTAACATGTTAATTGTATCAATATATGGTGACAAGAGACTCTTATAGGGTGCAAAGTGACTCTAATATGGTGAAAAGTGACTTACATGGTAGATTAGAGCCAAAATGTGGAACAAAATTAACTTGTATGAAAGTCGCATTAATATGTGGTAAAAGGATGTCAAATTGGATGTATATGATGTTAACATGTTAATTGTTTTATTTATGGTGGAAAGTGACTCTTATAGGGTGCAAAGTGACTCTAATATGGTGAAAAGTGACTTACATAGTTGATTAGAACCAAAACGTGGAACAGAATTGACCTGTATGAAAGTGGAACTAAGAGATGGTAAAAGGATGTCAAATTGGATGTATAAGATTTTAACATGTTAATTATACAAATAGATTGTGGAAAGTGACTCATATATAGTGCAAAATGACTCTAATATGGTGAAAAGTGACTTACATGGTTAATTAGAACCAAAATGTGGACCAAAATTGACTCGGATGAATGTGGCACTAAGAGGTGGTAAAAGGATTTCTAATTGAATGTACATGATGTTAACATATAATATATGATCGCAAGTAACTCCTATAAGGTGCAAAGTGACTTTAATATGGTGAGAAGTCACTTAAATGATTGATTAGAGCCAAAATGTGGCCAAAAATTGACTTGTAGGAAAGGGGTACCAAGAGGTGGTTAAAGGATGTCTAATTGCATGTACATGATGTTAACATGTTAATTGTATCAATATATGGTGGAAAGTGACTCTTATAGGGTGCAAAGTGACTCTAATATGGTGAAAGTGACTCTAATATGGTGAAAAGTGACTTACATGGTTGATTAGAGCCAAAATGTAGAACAAAATTAACTTGTATGAAAGTGGCATTAATAGGTGGTAAAAGGATATCAAATTGGATGTATATGATGTTAACATGTTAATTGTTGTATTTATGGTGGAAAGTGACTCTTATAGGGTGCAAAGTGACTCTAATATGGCGAAAAGTGACTTACATGGTTGATTAGAACCAAAATGTGGAACAAAATTAACTTGTATGAAAGTCGCATTAATAGGTGGTAAAAGGATGTCAAATTGGATGTATATGATGTTAACATGTTAATTGTTGTATATATGGTGGAAAGTGACTCTTATAGGGTCAAAGTGACTCTAATATGGTGAAAAGTGACTTACATGGTTGATTAGAGCCAAAATGTGGAACAAAATTAACTTGTATGAAAGTAGCAATAATAGGTAACAAAAGGATATCAAAGTGGATGTATATGATGTTAAAATGTTAATTATACAAATAGATTGTAGAAACTGACTCATATAGGTAGCAAAATGACTCTAATATGGTGAAAAGTGACTTACATGGTTAATTAGAACCAAAATGTGGACCAAAATTGACTCGGATGAATGTGGCACTAAGAGGTGGTAAAAGGATTTCTAATTGAATGTACATGATGTTAACATATTAATTGTACCAATATATGATCGCAAGTAACTCCTATAAGGTGCAAAGTGACTTTAATATGGTGAGAAGTCACTTAAATGATTGATTAGAGCCAAAATGTGGCCAAAAATTGACTTGTAGGAAAGGGGTACCAAGAGGTGGTTAAAGGATGTCTAATTGCATGTACATGATGTTAACATGTTAATTGTATCAATATATGGTGGAAAGTGACTCTTATAGGGTGCAAAGTGACTCTAATATGGTGAAAGTGACTCTAATATGGTGAAAAGTGACTTACATGGTTGATTAGAGCCAAAATGTAGAACAAAATTAACTTGTATGAAAGTGGCATTAATAGGTGGTAAAATGATATCAAATTGGATGTATATGATGTTAACATGTTAATTGTTGTATTTATGGTGGAAAGTGACTCTTATAGGGTGCAAAGTGACTCTAATATGGCGAAAAGTGACTTACATGGTTGATTAGAACCAAAATGTGGAACAAAATTAACTTGTATGAAAGTCGCATTAATAGGTGGTAAAAGGATGTCAAATTGGATGTATATGATGTTAACATGTTAATTGTTGTATATATGGTGGAAAGTGACTCTTATAGGGTCAAAGTGACTCTAATATGGTGAAAAGTGACTTACATGGTTGATTAGAGCCAAAATGTGGAACAAAATTAACTTGTATGAAAGTAGCAATAATAGGTGAGAAAAGGATATCAAAGTGGATGTATATGATGTTAACATGTTAATTATAAAAATAGATTGTGGAAAGTGACCATATAGGGTGCAAAATGACTCTAATATGGTGAAAAGTGACTTTCATGGTTAATTAGAACCAAAATGTGGACCAAAATTGACTTGTATGAATGTACCACTAAGAGGTGGCAAACGGATTTCTAATTGCATGTACATGATGTTAACATGTTAATTGTACCATTATATGATGAAAAGTGACTCTTATAAGGTGCAAAGTGACTCTAATATGGTGAGAAGTCACTTACATGTTTGATTAGAGCCAAAATGTGGCCCAAAATTGACTTGTAGGAAAGGGGTACCAAGAGTTGGTTAAAGGATGTCTAAATGCATGTACATGATGTTAACATGTTAATTGTATCAATATATCGTGACAAGTGACTCTTATAGGGTGCAAAGTGACTCTAATATGGTGAAAAGTGACTTACATGGTTGATTAGAGCCAAAATGTGAAACAAAATTAACTTGTATGAAAGTGACATTAAGAGGTGGTAAAAGGATGTTAAATTGGATGTATTTAATGTTAACATGTTAATTGTTGTATGTATGGTGGAAAGTGACTCTTATAGGGTGCAAAGTGACTCTAATATGGTGAAAAGTGACTTACATGGTTGATTAGAACCAAAATGTGGAAAAAAATTGACCTGTATGAAAGTGGAACTAAGAGGTGGTAAAAGGATGTCAAATTGGATGTATATGATGTTAACATGTTAATTATACAAATAGATTGTGGAAAGTGACTCATATAGGGTGCAAAATGAGTCTAATATGGTGAAAAGTGACTTACATGGTTAATTAGAACCAAAATATGGAACAAAATTGACTCGTATGAATGTGGCACTAACAGGTGGTAAAGGACTTCTAATTGCATGCACATGATGTTAACATGTTAATTGTACCAATATATGATGCCAAGTGACTCTTATACGGTGCAAAGTGACTCTAATATGGTGAGAAGTCACTTACATGATTGATTAGAGCCAAAATGTGGCCCAAAATTGACTTGTTGGAAAGGGGTACCAAGAGGTGGTTAAAGGATGTCTAATTGCATGTACATGATGTTAACATGTTAATTGTATCAATATATGGTGACAAGTGACTCTTATAGGGTGCAAAGTGACTCTAATATGGTGAAAAGTGACTTAAATGGTAGATTAGAGCCAAAATGTGGAACAAAATTAACTTGTATGAAAGTCGCATTAATAGGTGGTAAAAGGATGTCAAATTGGATGTATATGATGTTAACATGTTAATTGTTGTATATATGGTGGAAAGTGACTCATATATCAAGTGACTCTAATATGGTGAAAAGTGACTTACATGGTTAATTAGAACCAAAATGTGGACAAAAATTGACTCGTATGAATTTGGCTCTAAGAGTTGGTAAAAGGATTTTTAATTGCATGTATATGTTAACATGTTAATTGTACCAATATATGATGGCAAGTGACTCTTATAAGCTGCAAAGTGACTCTAATATGGTGAGAAGTCACTTACATGATTGATTAGAGCCAAAATGTGGCCCAAAACTGACTTGTAGGAAAGGGGTACCAAGAGTTGTGATGAGGATCAAGGAATGAATATGTTAATTGGGATTTGGCTATGTGTACTCGTTGTGATATTCAATTGGAGAGGATGCAAACATGGGTTATGCAGCTTACTTGGACAACAAGGAATAAAGGAGCGATGCATGAAGTTGGACAAGTAGCTGATTATTATATAATTATTAATTCAAATTTTTCTTGCAAGTTTTTACCTTTCACTTGAAAGGGTTTTTCTTGTTTTAAGCACTTAGGATTTTATTTTCCTATTTGGATTTGGTTTTTGTCTGTTTTCTATTCGGATTTGGTTTTTAAATTTGTTTCCTAGAAGGATTCAGATATTGGCTAATTCAAGCTGATATTGAATTTCTCTCGGAATCTTATTGGGTTTGGGTTATTGTCTAAGCCTATAAATACCCTTCTAATGTAATCTTTTAAGGGAGACATTGGATGATATAAAACTTTTGTTTTGAGATAAACTATGAGTAGTTTTTCTTCCCTCTAAACTTCAATTACTGGATTGTTTTGAAGGTTAGATTCGAATTACTTAGTTTCTGGATTGATCTAAGCAATTTGAGATTCAAAGTTCACGTTTCTGGATTGATCGTGTTCTTTTGAAATATCTTCTTCTTCTCTTCTTCCTTTTCTTCTTCTTCTTTCTTTATCTTCTTCTTCTTATTTTTGTTTCTTTGTGGTGCGATCCACATCAATTTGGTATCAAGAGCCAAGGTTTTTTCTACAATTTCTTAATTGTTGGGAGATCTAGGTTTCAAAAAAAAAAATACTATTCACGAGTACTGTTCACGGGTACTGTTCATCGACACTGTTCACGAGTTTACTATTCATCGGCACTGTTCACGGGTACTGTTCATCAAAAAAAATTCAGATTTTTCTTATGGCTACGGATGAATTGCTCAGAAAATTACTTGGAAAATTGGATGAGATTGATAAACGTACTCAAAAGCTTGCTAATTCAACGGAATCGAGGTTTGATGGATGGGATAAAATTTTAATTAAGGTGAAAGATAGTGATGAAGTCTATGATCCTGGTATAGAGCTTGGTTATTTTACCAGTTTGGGTAGCATAGATGATTTTGTTGAATGGGTTACACAAGTCGACAAGATTTCTGCTTATACAGGTTGGACTCAGATGAGAATATTCAAGATTGCAGCGCTTAAACTTACAAAGAAAGCAGGCTTGTGGTTTGATAATCTAAACATAACAAGAGTTAGATCTGGAAAAGAAAAGATTATGACTTGGACATCTCTGAAGAAAAAACTTCGTGCAAAATATATTCCTTTGTGCAAAATATATTCCTTTGCATTATAAAGTCGAATGTATAATGAAGATGACATCCCTCTCTCAAGGTACTATGAGTGTTTCTGAGTATACTTCTGAATTTTATAGATTGCGCCTTATTTGTGACTTGGAGGAGACGGAAATAATTAAAATTGGAAGATTTATTCGTGGATTGAATTTGCCTATTTATCGAAAGGTTAAATCAAGTCCATATATCTCGTTTAATGATGTATGCAATCTTGTATTGGAATTTGAATCTTTTCAAAAAGACGAGAAATTGAAGTCTTCCCTTCACGAGTTCACTCTTTCAGAAGAAACTAAAGAAGAAGACCGTGTCGGTGTGGAGAATGTTACGGATCTTGTTGTTGATTACCAGGTATTACGTGTGGCGACTACATCAAGTTTCGATGAAAAGGATGAACCGGTTACAAAAGAAGCTATAATAGAGAAGTATGAAGAAAGAAAGTCACATGATGATAAATTCTTGGTTGTTGAAAAAAATCAAATAGATACATCTCTTAAACTTGTGTGTCATGACATGGTTGAAGAGAAAAAGGTACTTGAGGATACGTTCCAAACTAAAGAGGTTGTGTACAAGGAAAACAACATCATCCACGTGGAACACATTGATTTTTTGGGGGTAGAGAACTTGTTGAATGCACCTATCTCATCAAACTATCTTATTCTTTCGAGTTCACTTCCAAATATATTGCTGATGGAATTGAAATTTAAGGCTTTCAAGTTCTACGAGAAATCACCTCGTTGTGTGCTTATTCTTAAATACTTTAGAACTCGAGGACGAGTTTTTTTCAAAGGAGAGGAGAATGATGAGGATCAAGGAATGAATATGTTAATTGGGATTTGGCTATGTGTACTCGTTGTGATATTCAATTGGAGAGGATGCAAACATGGGTTATGCAGCTTACTTGGACAACAAGAAATAAAGGAGCAATGCATGAAGTTGGACAAGTAGCTGATTATTATATAATTATTAATTCAAATTTTGCTTGCAAGTTTTTACCTTTCACTTGAAAGGGTTTTTCTTGTTTTAAGCACTTAAGAGTTTATTTTCCTATTTGGATTTGGTTTTTGTCTTTTTTCTATTCGGATTTGGTTTTTAAATTTGTTTCCTAGAAGGATTCAGATATTGGCTAATTCAAGCTGATATTGAATTTCTCTCGGAATCCTATTGGGTTTGGGTTATTGTCTAAGCCTATAAATACCCTTCTAATGTAATCTTTTAAGGGAGACATTGAATGATATAAAACTTTTGTTTTGAGATAAACTATGAGTAGTTTTTCTTCCCTCTAAACTTCAATTACTGGATTGTTTTGAAGGTTAGATTCGAATTACTTAGTTTCTGGATTGATCTAAGCAATTTGAGATTCAAAGTTCACGTTTCTGGATTGATCGTGTTCTTTTGAAATATCTTCTTCTTCTCTTATCCCTTTTCTTCTTCTTCTTTCTTTATCTTCTTCTTATTTTTGTTTCTTTGTGGTGCGATCCACATCAAGTTGGTTAAAGGATGTCTAAATGCTGTACATGATGTACATGTTTGTATCTATGGGGACGTGACCTCTTAAGGGTGAAAAAGTGACTCAACTATGGTGAAAAGTGAC
>NW_027417683.1:0-71694 GCF_009905375.1 Apium graveolens | reverse complement strand
ATCCTTTAACCACCTCTTGGTACCCCTTTCCAACAAGTCAATTTGGGCCGCATACCTTTGGCCTCTTCAATCATATAAGTGACTTCTCACCAATTAGAGTCACTTGTACCTATAAGATCACTTGGCATCATATATTGGTACCATTAACATGGTTAACATCATGTACATGCAATAGAAATCCTTTCCACCTGTTAGTGCCAAATTCATACGATCAATTTTGTCCACATTTGGTTCTAATTAACCATGTAGTCACTTTTCACCATATTAAAGTCCTTGATATGAGTCACTTTCCACCATATATACAACAATTAACATGTTAACATCATATACATCCAATTTGACATCCTTTTACCCCTATTGCGACTTTCATACAAGTTAATTTTGTTCCATTTTGGCTCTAATCTACCATGTAGTCACTTTTCCTATATTAGAGTCACTTTGCACCCTATAAGAGTCACTTGTCACCATATATTACAATTAACAGTTACATCATGTACATGCAATTAGACATCCTTTAACCACCTCTTGGTACCCCTTTCCAACAAGTCAATTTTGGGCCACATTTTGGCTCTAATCAATCATGTAAGTGACTTCACCATATTAGAGTCACTTTGCACCGTATAAGATCACTTGCATCAGATATTTGGTACAATTAACATGTTAACATCATGTGCATGCAATTAGAAGTCCTTACCACCTGTTAGTGCCACATTCATACGAGTCAATTTTTGTTCCATATTTTGGTTCTAATTAACCATGTAAGTCACTTTTCACCATATTAGACTCATTTTGCACCCTATATGAGTCACTTTCCACAATCTATTTGTATAATTAACATGTTACATCAATACATCCAATTTGACATCCTTTTACCACCTCTTAGTTCCACTTTCATACAGGTCAATTTTTCCACATTTTGGTTCTAATCACCATGTAAGTCACTTTTTCACCATATTAGAGTCACTTTGCACCCTATAAGAGTCACTTTCCACCATACATACAACAATTAACATGTTAACATTATATACATCCAATTTGACATCCTTTTACCACCTCTTAATGTCCTTTCATACAAGTTAATTTTGTTTCACATTTGGCTCTAATCAACCATGTAAGTCACTTTTCACCATATTAGAGTCACTTTGCACCCTATAAGAGTCACTTTCCGACTATATTGATACAATTAACATGTTAACATCATGTACATGCATTTAGACATCCTTTAACCAACTCTTGGTACCCCTTTCCTACAAGTCAATTTTGGGCCACATTTGGCTCTAATCAAACATGTAAGTGACTTCTCACCATATTAGAGTCACTTTGCACCTTATAAGTCACTTTTCATCATATAATGGTACAATTAACATGTAACATCATGTACATGCAATTAGATCCGTTTGCCACCTCTTAGTGTACATTCATACAAGTCAATTTGGTCCACATTTGGTTCTAATTAACCATGAAGTCACTTTTCACCATATTAGAGTCATTTTGCACCCTATATGATCACTTTCCACAATCTATTTTTATAATTAACATGTTAACATCATATACATCCACTTTGACATCCTTTTGTCACCTATTATTGCTACTTTCATACAAGTTAATTTTGTTCCACTTTTGGCTCTAATCAAACCATGTAGTCACTTTTCACCATATTAGAGTCACTTTGACCCTATAAGAGTCACTTTCCACCAATATACAAACAATTAACCATGTTAACATCATATACATCCAATTTGACAATCCTTTTACCACCTATTAATGCGACTTTCATACAAGTTAATTTTGTTCCACATTTTGGTTCTAATCAACCATGTAAGTCACTTTCGCCATTTAGAGTCACTTTGCACCCTATAAGAGTCACTTTCCACTATAAATACAACAATTACATGTTAACATCATATACATCCAATTTGATATCCTTTACCACCTATTAATGCCACTTTCATACAAGTTAATTTTTGTTCTACATTTTGGCTCTAAACACCATGTAAGTCACTTTTCACCATATTAGAGTCACTTTCACCATATTAGAGTCACTTTGCACCCTATAAGAGTCACTTTCCACCATATATTGATACAATTAACATGTTAACATCATGACATGCAATTAGACATCCTTTAACCACCTCTTGGTACCCCTTTCCTACAAGTCAATTTTGGCCACATTTTGGCTCTAATCAATCATGTAAGTGACTTCTCACCATATTAAGTCACTTTGCACCTTATAGGAGTTACTTGCGATCATATTGGTACAATTAATATGTTAACATCATGTACATTCAATTAGAAATCCTTTTACCACCTCTTAGTGCCACATTCATCCGAGTCAATTTGGTCCACATTTTGGTTCTAATTAACCATGTAAGTCACTTTTCACCATATTAGAGTCATTTTGCACTATATGAGTCACTTTCCACAATCTATTTGTATAATTAACATGTTAACATCTATATACATCCAATTTGACATCCTTTTACCATCTCTTAGTTCCACTTTCATACAGGTCAATTATGTTCCACGTTTTGGTTCTAATCAACTATGTAAGTCACTTTTCACCATATTAGAGTCACTTTGCACCCTATAAGAGTCACTTTCCACCATAAATAAAACAATTAACATGTTAACATCATATACATCCAATTTGACATCCTTTTACCACCTATTAATGCGACTTTCATACAATTTAATTTTGTTCACCATTTTGGCTCTAATCAACCATGTAAGTCACTTTTCACCATATTAGAGTCACTTTGCACCCTATAAGAGTCACTTGTCACCATATATTGATACAATTAACATGTTAACATCATGTACATGCATTTAGACATCCTTTAACCAACTCTTGGTACCCCTTTCCTACAAGTCAATTTTGCGCCACATTTTGGCTCTAATCAAACATGTAAGTGACTTCTCACCATATTAGAGTCACTTTGCACCTTATAAGAGTCACTTTTCATCATATAATGGTACAATTAATATGTTAACATCATGTACATGCAATTAGAAATCCTTTTACCACCTCTTAGTGCCACATTCATACAAGTCAATTTTGGTCCACATTTGGTTCTAATTAACCATGAAAGTCACTTTTCACCATATTAGAGTCATTTTGCACCCTATATGAGTCACTTTCCACAATCTATTGTTATACTTAACATGTTAACATCATATACATCCACTTTGACATCCCTTTGTCACCTATTATTGCTACTTTCATACAAGTTAATTTTGTTCCATATTTGGCTCTAATCAACCATGTAAGTCACTTTTCACCATATTAGAGTCACTTTGATCCTATAAGAGTCACTTTCCACCATATATACAACAATTAACATGTTAACATCATATACATCCAATTTGACATCCTTTTACCACCTATTAATGCGACTTTCATACAAGTTAATTTTGTTCCACATTTTGGTTCTAATCAACCATGTAAGTCACTTTTCGCCATATTATAGTCATTTTGCACCCTATAAGAGTCACTTTCCACCATAAATACAACAATTAACATGTTAACATCATATACATCCAATTTGATATCCTTTTACCAACTATTAATGCCACTTTCATACAAGTTAATTTTGTTCTACATTTTGGCTCTAATCAACCTTGTAAGTTATTTTTCACCATATTAGAGTCACTTTGCACCCTATAAGAGTCACTTGTCACCATATATTGATACAATTAACATGTTAACATCATGTACATGCAATTAGACATCCTTTAACCACCTCTTGGTACCCCTAACAAGTCAATTTTGGGCCACATTTTGGCTCTAATCAATCATGGAAGTGACTTCTCACCATATTAGAGTCACTTTGCACCTCATAAGAGTCACTTGCCATCATATATTGGTACAATGAACATGTTAACATCATGTACATGCAATTAGAAATATAAGTCACTTTTCACCATATTAGAGTCATTTTGCACCTTATATGAGTCACTTTCCACAATCTATTTATATAATTAACATGTTAACATCTTATACATCCAATTTGACATCCTTTTACCACCTCTTAGTTCCACTTCATACAAGTCAATTCTGTTCCACATTTTGGTTCTAATCAACCATGTAAGTCACTTTTCACCATATTAGAGTCACTTTGCACCCTATAAGAGTCACTTTCCACCATAAATACAACAATTAACATGTTAACATCATATACATCCAATTTGATATCCTTTTACCACCTATTAATGCCACTTTCATACATGTTAATTTTGTTCTACATTTTGGCTCTAATTAACCATGTAAGTCACTTTTCACTATATTAGAGTCACTTTGCATCCTATAAGAGTCACTTGCCACCATATATTGATACAATTAACATGTTAACATCATGTACATGCAATTAGACATCCTTTAACCACCTCTTGGTACCCCTTTCCTACAAGTCAATTTTTGGCCACATTTTGGCTCTAATCAATCATGTAAGTGACTTCTCACCATATTAGAGTCACTTTGTACAAGAGTCACTTGGCATCATATATTGGTACAATTAACATGTTAACATCATGTACATGCAATTAGAAATCCTTTTTCCACCTGTTAGTGCCAAATTCATACGAGTCAATTTTTGTCCACATTTTGGTTCTAATTAACCATGTAAGTCACTTTTCACCATATTAGAGTCACTTGATATATGAGTCACTTTCCACCATATATACAACAATTAACATGTTAACATCATATACATCCAATTTGACATCCTTTTACCACCTATTAATGCGACTTTCATACAAGTTAATTTTGTTCCACATTTTGGCTCTAATCTACCATGTAAGTCACTTTTCACCATATTACAGTCACTTTGCACCCTATAAGAGTCACTTGTCACCATATATTGATACAATTAACATGTTAACATCATGTACATGCAATTAGACATCCTTTAACCACCTCTTGGTACCCCTTTCCAACAAGTCAATTTTGGGCCACATTTTGGCTCTAATCAATCATGTAAGTGACTTCTCACCATATTAGAGTCACTTTGCACCGTATAAGAGTCACTTGGCATCATATATTGGTACAATTAACATGTTAACATCATGTGCATGCAATTAGAAGTCCTTTACCACCTGTTAGTGCCACATTCATACGAGTCAATTTTGTTCCATATTTTGGTTCTAATTAACCATGTAAGTCACTTTTCACCATATTAGACTCATTTTGCACCCTATATGAGTCACTTTCCACAATCTATTTGTATAATTAACATGTTAACATCATATACATCCAATTTGACATCCTTTTACCACCTCTTAGTTCCACTTTCATACAGGTCAATGTTTTTCCACATTTTGGTTCTAATCAACGATGTAAGTCACTTTTCACCATATTAGAGTCACTTTGCACCCTATAAGAGTTACTTTCCACCATACATACAACAATTAACATGTTAACATTATATACATCCAATTTGACATCCTTTTACCACCTCTTAATGTCACTTTCATACAAGTTAATTTTGTTTCACATTTTGGCTCTAATCAACCATGTAAGTCACTTTTCACCATATTAGAGTCACTTTGCACCCTATAAGAGTCACTTGTCACGATATATTGATACAATTAACATGTTAACATCATGTACATGCATTTAGACATCCTTTAACCAACTCTTGGTACCCCTTTCCTACAAGTCAATTTTGGGCCACATTTTGGCTCTAATCAAACATGTAAGTGACTTCTCACCATATTAGAGTCACTTTGCACCTTAAAAGAGTCACTTTTCATCATATAATGGTACAATTAACATGTTAACATCATGTACATGCAATTAGAAATCCGTTTGCCACCTCTTAGTGGTACATTCAAACAAGTCAATTTTGGTCCACATTTTGGTTCTAATTAACCATGAAAGTCACTTTTCACCATATTAGAGTCATTTTGCACCCTATATGAGTCACTTTCCACAATCTATTTTTATAATTAATATGTTAACATCATATAAATCCACTTTGACATCCTTTTGTCACCTATTATTGCTACTTTCATACAAGTTAATTTTGTTCCACATTTTGGCTCTAATCAAGCATGTAAGTCACTTTTCACCATATTAGAGTCACTTTGACCCTATAAGAGTCACTTTCTACCATATATACAACAATTAACATGTTAACATCATATACATCCAATTTGACATCCTTTTACCACCTATTAATGCGACTTTCATACAAGTTAATTTTGTTCCACATTTTGGTTCTAATCAACCATGTAAGTCACTTTTCGCCATATTAGAGTCACTTTGCACCCTATAAGAGTCACTTTCCACCATAAATACAACAATTAACATGTTAACATCATATACATCCAATTTGATATCCTTTTACCACCTATTAATGCCACTTTCATACAAGTTAATTTTGTTCTACATTTTGGCTCTAATCAACCATGTAAGTCACTTTTCACCATATTAGAGTCACTTTCACCATATTAGAGTCACTTTGCACCCTATAAGATTCACTTTCCACCATATATTGATACAATTAACATGTTAACATCATGTACATGCAATTAGACATCCTTTAACCACCTCTTGGTACCCCTTTCCTACAAGTCAATTTTTGGCCACATTTTGGCTCTAATCAATCATGTAAGTGACTTCTCACCATATTAAAGTCACTTTGCACCTTATAGGAGTTACTTGCGATCATATATTGGTACAATTAATATGTTAACATCATGTACATTCAATTAGAAATCCTTTTACCACCTCTTAGTGCCACATTCATCTGAGTCAATTTTGGTACACATTTTGGTTCTAATTAACCATGTAAGTCACTTTTCACCATATTAGAGTCATTTTGCACTATATATGAGTCACTTTCCACAATCTATTTGTATAATTAACATGTTAACATCTTATACATCCAATTTGACATCCTTTTACCATCTCTTAGTTCCACTTTCATACAGGTCAATTATGTTCCACGTTTTGGTTCTAATCAACTATGTAAGTCACTTTTCACCATATTAGTCACTTTGCACCTATAAGAGTCACTTTCCACCATAAATAAAACAATTAACATGTTAACATCATATACATCCAATTTGACATCCTTTTACCACCTATTAATGCGACTTTCATACAAGTTAATTTGTTCCATATTTTGGCTCTAATCTACCATGTAAGTCACTTTTCACCATATTAGAGTCACTTTGCACCCTATAAGAGTCTCTTGTCACCATATATTGATATAATTAACATGTTAACATCATGTACATGCAATTAGACATCCTTTAACCACCTCTTGGTACCCATTTCCGACAAGTCAATTTTGACCCACATTTTGGCTCTAATCAATCATGTAAGTGACTTCTCACCATATTAGAGTCACTTTGCACCTTATAAGAGTCACTTGGCATCATATATTGGTATAATTAACATGTTAACATCATGTGCATGCAATTAGAAATCCTTTTACCACCTGTTAGTACCACATTCATACGAGTCAATTTTGTTCCACATTTTGGTTCTAATTAACCATGTAAGTCACTTTTCACCATATTAGACTCATTTTGCACCCTATATGAGTCACTTTCCACAATCTATTTGTATAATTAACATGTTAACATAATATACATCCAATTTGACATCCTTTTTACCTCCTCTTAGTTCCACTTTCATACATGTCAATTTTTTTCCACATTTTGGTTCTAATCAACAATGTAAGTCACTTTTCACCATATTAGAGTCACTTTGCACCCTATAAGAGTCACTTTCCACCATACATACAACAATTAACATGTTAACATTATATACATCCAATTTGACATCCTTTTACCACCTATTAATGTCACTTTCATACAAGATAATTTTGTTTCACATTTTGGCTCTAATCAACCATGTAAGTCACTTTTCACCATATTAGAGTCACTTTGCACCCTATAAGAGTCACTTGTCACCATATATTGATACAATTAACATGTTAACATCATGTACATGCATTTAGACATCCTTTAACCAACTCTTGGTACCCCTTTCCTACAAGTCAATTTTGGGCCACATTTTGGCTCTAATCAAACATGTAAGTGACTTCTCACCATATTAGAGTCACTTTGCACCTTATAAGAGTCACTTTTCATCATATAATGGTACAATTAATATATTAACATCATGTACATGCAATTAGAAATCCTTTTACCACCTCTTAGTGCCACATTCATACAAGTCAATTTGGTCCACATTTGGTTCTAATTAACCATGAAAGTCACTTTTCACCATATTAGAGTCATTTTGCACCCTATATGAGTCAGTTTCCACAATCTATTTTTATACTTAACATGTTAACATCATATACATCCACTTTGACATCCCTTTGTCACCTATTATTGCTACTTTAATACAAGTTAGTTTTGTTCCACATTTTGGCTCTAATCAACCATGTAAGTCACTTTTCACCATATTAGAGTCACTTTGACCCTATAAGAGTCACTTTCCACCATATATACAACAATTAACATGTTAACATCATATACATCCAATTTGACATCCTTTTACCACCTATTAATGCGACTTTCATACAAGTTAATTTTGTTCCAAATTTTGGTTCTAATCAACCATGTAAGTCACTTTTCGCCATATTAGAGTCACTTTGCACCCTATAAGAGTCACTTTCCACTATAAATACAACAATTAACATGTTAACATCATATACATCAAATTTGATATCCTTTTACCACCTATTAATGCCACTTTCATACAAGTTAATTTTGTTCTACATTTTGGCTCTAATCAACCATGTAAGTCACTTTTCACCATATTAGAGTCACTTTCACCATATTAGAGTCACTTTGCACCCTATAAGAGTCACTTTCCACCATATATTGATACAATTAACATGTTAACATCATGTACATGCAATTAGACATCCTTTAACCACCTCTTGGTACCCCTTTCCTACAAGTCAATTTTTGGCCACATTTTGGCTCTAATCAATCATGTAAGTGACTTCTCACCATATTAAAGTCACTTTGCACCTTATAGGAGTTACTTGCGATCATATATTGGTACAATTAATATGTTAACATCATGTACATTCAATTAGAAATCCTTTTACCACCTCTTAGTGCCACATTCATCTGAGTCAATTTTGGTACACATTTTGGTTCTAATTAACCATGTAAGTCACTTTTCACCATATTAGAGTCATTTTGCACTATATATGAGTCACTTTCCACAATCTATTTGTATAATTAACATGTTAACATCTTATACATCCAATTTGACATCCTTTTACCATCTCTTAGTTCCACTTTCATACAGGTCAATTCTGTTCCACGTTTTGGTTCTAATCAACTATGTAAGTCACTTTTCACCATATTAGAGTCACTTTGCACCCTATAAGAGTCACTTTCCACCATAAATAAAACAATTAACATGTTAACATCATATACATCCAATTTGACATCCTTTTACCACCTATTAATGCGACTTTCATACAAGTTAATTTTGTTCCATATTTTGGCTCTAATCTACCATGTAAGTCACTTTTCACCATATTAGAGTCACTTTGCACCCTATAAGAGTCTCTTGTCACCATATATTGATACAATTAACATGTTAACATCATGTACATGCAATTAGACATCCTTTAACCACCTCTTGTTACCCATTTCCGACAAGTCAATTTTGACCCACATTTTGGCTCTAATCAATCATGTAAGTGACTTCTCACCATATTAGAGTCACTTTGCAACTTATAAGAGTCACTTGGCATCATATATTGGTATAATTAACATGTTAACATCATGTGCATGCAATTAGAAATCCTTTTACCACCTGTTAGTACCACATTCATACGAGTCAATTTTGTTCCACATTTTGGTTCTAATTAACCATGTAAGTCACTTTTCACCATATTAGACTCATTTTGCACCCTATATGAGTCACTTTCCACAATCTATTTGTATAATTAACATGTTAACATCATATACATCCAATTTGACATCCTTTTTACCACCTCTTAGTTCCACTTTCATACATGTCAATTTTTTTCCACATTTTGGTTCTAATCAACCATGTAAGTCACTTTTCACCATATTAGAGTCACTTTGCACCCTATAAGAGTCACTTTCCACCATACATACAACAATTAACATGTTAACATTATATACATCCAATTTGACATCCTTTTACCACCTATTAATGTCACTTACATACAAGATAATTTTGTTTCACATTTTGGCTCTAATCAACCATGTAAGTCACTTTTCACCATATTAGAGTCACTTTGCACCCTATAAGAGTCACTTGTCACCATATATTGATACAATTAACATGTTAACATCATGTACATGCATTTAGATATCCTTTAACCAACTCTTGGTACCCCTTTCCTACAAGTCAATTTTGGGCCACATTTTGGCTCTAATCAAACATGTAAGTGACTTCTCACCATATTAGAGTCACTTTGCACCTTATAAGAGTCACTTTTCATCATATAATGGTACAATTAATATATTAACATCATGTACATGCAATTAGAAATCCTTTTACCACCTCTTAGTGCCACATTCATACAAGTCAATTTTGGTCCACATTTGGTTCTAATTAACCATGAAAGTCACTTTTCACCATATTAGAGTCATTTTGCACCCTATATGAGTCAGTTTCCACAATCTATTTTTATACTTAACATGTTAACATCATATACATCCACTTTGACATCCCTTTGTCACCTATTATTGCTACTTTAATACAAGTTAATTTTGTTCCACATTTTGGCTCTAATCAACCATGTAATTCACTTTTCACCATATTAGAGTCACTTTGACCCTATAAGAGTCACTTTCCACCATATATACAACAATTAACATGATAACATCATATACATCCAATTTGACATCCTTTTACCACCTATTAATGCGACTTTCATAAAGTTAATTTTGTTCCACATTTTGGTTCTAATCAACCATGTAAGTCACTTTTCGCCATATTAGAGTCACTTTGCACCCTATAAGAGTCACTTTCCACCATAAATACAACAATTAACATGTTAACATCATATACATCCAATTTGATATCCTTTTACCACCTATTAATGCCACTTTCATACAAGTTAATTTTGTTCTACATTTTGGCTCTAATCAACCATGTAAGTCACTTTTCACCATATTAGAGTCAATTTGCACCCTATAAGAGTCACTTTCCACCATATATTAACACAATTAACATGTTAACATCATGTACATGCAATTAGACATCCTTTAACCACCTCTTGGTACCCCTTTCCTACAAGTCAAATTTTGGCCACATTTTGGCTCTAATCAATCATGTAAGTGACTTCTCAGCATATTAAAGTCACTTTGCACCTTATAGGAGTCACTTGCCATCATATTTTGGTACAATTAATATGTTAACATCATGTACGAATTAGAAATCCTTTTACCACCTCTTAGTGCCACATTCATCCGAGTCAATTTCGGTCCACATTTTGGTTCTAATTAACCATGTAAGTCACTTTTCACCATATTAGAGTCATTTTGCACTATATATGAGTCACTTTCCACAATCTATTTGTATAATTAACATGTTAACATCTTATACATCCAATTTGACATCCTTTTACCACCTCTTAGTTCCACTTTCATACAGGTCAATTATGTTCCACGTTTTGGTTCTAATTAACTATGTAAGTCACTTTTCACCATATTAGAGTCACTTTTCACCATATTAGAGTCACTTTGCACCCTATAAGAGTCACTTTCCACCATAAATAAAACAATTAACATGTTAACATCATATACATCCAATTTGATATCCTTTTACCAACTATTAATGCCACTTTCATACAATTTAATTTTGTTCTACATTTTGGCTCTAATCAACCTTGTAAGTTATTTTTCACCATATTAGAGTCACTTTGCACCCTATAAGAGTCACTTGTCACCATATATTGATACAATTAACATATTAACATCGTGTACATGCAATTAGACATCCTTTAACCACCTCTTGGTACCCCTAACAAGTCAATTTTGGGCCACATTTTGGCTCTAATCAATCATGGAAGTGACTTCTAACCATATTAGAGTCACTTTGCATCTCATAAGAGTCACTTGCCATCATATATTGGTACAATGAACATGTTAACATCATGTACATGCAATTAGAAATATAAGTCACTTTTCACCATATTAGAGTCATTTTGCACCTTATATGAGTCACTTTCCACAATCTATTTATATAATTAACATGTTAACATCTTATACATCCAATTTGACATCCTTTTACCACCTCTTAGTTCCACTTTCATACAAGTCAATTCTGTTCCACATTTTGGTTCTAATCGACCATGTAAGTCACTTTTCACCATATTAGAGTCACTTTGCACCCTATAAGAGTCACTTTCCACCATAAATACAACAATTAACATGTTAACATCATATACATCCAATTTGATATCCTTTTACCACCTATTAATGCCACTTTCATACATGTTAATTTTGTTCTACATTTTGGCTCTAATTAACCATGTAAGTCACTTTTCACTATATTAGAGTCACTTTGCATCCTATAAGAGTCACTTGCCACCATATATTGATACAATTAACATGTTAACATCATGTACATGCAATTAGACATCCTTTAACCACCTCTTGGTACCCCTTTCCTACAAGTCAATTTTTGGCCACATTTTGGCTCTAATCAATCATGTATGTGACTTCTCACCATATTAGAGTCACTTTGCACCTTATAAGAGTCACTTGCTATCATATATTGGTACAATTAACATGTTAACATCAAGTACATGCAATTAAAAATCCTTTTACCATTTCTTAGAGCCAAATTCATAAGAGTCAGTTTTGGTCCACATTTTGGTTCTAATTAACCATGTACGTCACTTTTCACCATATTAGAGTCATTTTGCACCCTATATGAGTCACTTTCCACCATATATACAACAATTAACATGTTAACATCATATACATCCAATTTGACATCCTTTTATCACCTATTAATGCGACTTTCATACAATTTAATTTTATTCCAAATTTTGGCTCTAATCTACCATGTAAGTCACTTTTCACCATATTAGAGTCACTTTGCACCCTATAAGAGTCACTTGTCACCATATATTGATACAATTAACATGTTAACATCATGTACATGCAATTAGACATCCTTTAACCACCTCTTGGTACCCCTTTCCTACAAGTCAATTTTGGGCCACATTTTGGCTCTAATCAATCATGTAAGTGACTTCTCACCATATTAGAGTCACTTTGTACCTTATAAGAGTCACTTGGCATCATATATTGGTACAATTAACATGTTAACATCATGTACATGCAATTAGAAATCCTTTTACCACCTGTTAGTGCCACATTCATACGAGTCAATTTTGTTCCACATTTTGGTTCTAATTAACCATGTAAGTCACTTTTCACCATATTAGACTCATTTTGCACCCTATATGAGTCACTTTCCACAATCTATTTGTATAATTAACATGTTAACATTATATACATCCAATTTGACATCCTTTTACCACCTCTTAGTTCCACTTTCATACAGGTCAATTTTGTTCCACATTTTGGTTATAATCAACCATGTAAGTCACTTTTCACCATATTAGAGTCACTTTGCACCCTATAAGAGTCACTTTCCACCATACATACAACAATTAACATGTTAACATTATATACATCCAATTTGACATCCTTTTACCACCTATTAATGTCACTTTCATACAAGTTAATTTTGTTCCACATTTTGGCTCTAATCAACCATGTAAGTCACTTTTCACCATATTAGAGTCACTTTGCACCCTATAAGAGTCACTTGTCACCATATATTGATACAATTAACATGTTAACATCATGTACATGCATATAGACATCCTTTAACCAACTCTTGGTACCCCTTTCCTACAAGTCAATTTTGGGCCACATTTTGGCTCTAATCAAACATGTAAGTGACTTCTCACCATATTAGAGTCACTTTGTACCTTATAAGAGTCACTTTTCATCATATAATGGTACAATTAACATGTTAACATCATGTACATGCAATTAGTAATCCTTTTACCACCTCTTAGTGCCACATTCATACAAGTCAATTTTGGTCCACATTTTGGTTCTAATTAACCATGAAAGTCACTTTTCACCATATTAGAGTCATTTTGCACCCTATATGAGTCAGTTTCCACAATCTATTTTTATACTTAACATGTTAACATCATATACATCCACTTTGACATCCCTTTGTCACCTATTATTGCTACTTTCATACAAGTTAATTTTGTTCCACATTTTGGCTCTAATCAACCATGTAAGTCACTTTTCACCATATTAGAGTCACTTTGCACCCTATAAGAGTCACTTTCCACCATATATTAACACAATTAACATGTTAACATCATGTACATGCAATTAGACATCCTTTAACCACCTCTTGGTACCCCTTTCCTACAAGTCAAATTTTGGCCACATTTTGGCTCTAATCAATCATGTAAGTGACTTCTCAGCATATTAAAGTCACTTTGCACCTTATAGGAGTCACTTGCCATCATATTTTGGTACAATTAATATGTTAACATCATGTACGAATTAGAAATCCTTTTACCACCTCTTAGTGCCACATTCATCCGAGTCAATTTTGGTTCACATTTTGGTTCTAATTAACCATGTAAGTCACTTTTCACCATATTAGAGTCATTTTGCACTATATATGAGTCACTTTCCACAATCTATTTGTATAATTAACATGTTAACATCTTATACATCCAATTTGACATCCTTTTACCACCTCTTAGTTCCACTTTCATACAGGTCAATTATGTTCCACGTTTTGGTTCTAATTAACTATGTAAGTCACTTTTCACCATATTAGAGTCACTTTTCACCATATTAGAGTCACTTTGCACCCTATAAGAGTCACTTTCCACCATAAATAAAACAATTAACATGTTAACATCATATACATCCAATTTGATATCCTTTTACCAACTATTAATGCCACTTTCATACAAGTTAATTTTGTTCTACATTTTGGCTCTAATCAACTTGTAAGTTATTTTTCACCATATTAGAGTCACTTTGCACCCTATAAGAGTCACTTGTCACCATATATTGATACAATTAACATATTAACATCGTGTACATGCAATTAGACATTCTTTAACCACCTCTTGGTACCCCTAACAAGTCAATTTTGGGCCACATCTTGGCTCTAATCAATCATGGAAGTGACTTCTCACCATATTAGAGTCACTTTGCACCTCATAAGAGTCACTTGCCATCATATATTGGTACAATGAACATGTTAACATCATGTACATGCAATTAGAAATATAAGTCACTTTTCACCATATTAGAGTCATTTTGCACCTTATATGAGTCACTTTCCACAATCTATTTATATAATTAACATGTTAACATCTTATACATCCAATTTGACATCCTTTTACCACCTCTTAGTTCCACTTTCATACAAGTCAATTCTGTTCCACATTTTGGTTCTAATCGACCATGTAAGTCACTTTTCACCATATTAGAGTCACTTTGCACCCTATAAGAGTCACTTTCCACCATAAATACAACAATTAACATGTTAACATCATATACATCCAATTTGATATCCTTTTACCACCTATTAATGCCACTTTCATACATGTTAATTTTGTTCTACATTTTGGCTCTAATTAACCATGTAAGTCACTTTTCACTATATTAGAGTCACTTTGCATCCTATAAGGGTCACTTGCCACCATATATTGATACAATTAACATGTTAACATCATGTACATGCAATTAGACATCCTTTAACCACCTCTTGGTACCCCTTTCCTACAAGTCAATTTTTGGCCACATTTTGGCTCTAATCAATCATGTATGTGACTTCTCACCATATTAGAGTCACTTTGCACCTTATAAGAGTCACTTGCTATCATATATTGGTACAATTAACATGTTAACATCAAGTACATGCAATTAAAAATCCTTTTACCATTTCTTAGAGCCAAATTCATAAGAGTCAGTTTTGGTCCACATTTTGGTTCTAATTAACCATGTAAGTCACTTTTCACCATATTAGAGTCATTTTGCACCCTATATGAGTCACTTTCCACCATATATACAACAATTAACATGTTAACATCATATACATCCAATTTGACATCCTTTTATCACCTATTAATGCGACTTTCATACAATTTAATTTTATTCCAAATTTTGGCTCTAATCTACCATGTAAGTCACTTTTCACCATATTAGAGTCACTTTGCACCCTATAAGAGTCACTTGTCACCATATATTGATACAATTAACATGTTAACATCATGTACATGCAATTAGACATCCTTTAACCACCTCTTGGTACCCCTTTCCTACAAGTCAATTTTGGGCCACATTTTGGCTCTAATCAATCATGTAAGTGACTTCTCACCATATTAGAGTCACTTTGTACCTTATAAGAGTCACTTGGCATCATATATTGGTACAATTAACATGTTAACATCATGTACATGCAATTAGAAATCCTTTTACCACCTGTTAGTGCCACATTCATACGAGTCAATTTTGTTCCACATTTTGGTTCTAATTAACCATGTAAGTCACTTTTCACCATATTAGACTCATTTTGCACCCTATATGAGTCACTTTCCACAATCTATTTGTATAATTAACATGTTAACATTATATACATCCAATTTGACATCCTTTTACCACCTCTTAGTTCCACATTCATACAGGTCAATTTTGTTCCACATTTTGGTTATAATCAACCATGTAAGTCACTTTTCACCATATTAGAGTCACTTTGCACCCTATAAGAGTCACTTTCCACCATACATACAACAATTAACATGTTAACATTATATACATCCAATTTGACATCCTTTTACCACCTATTAATGTCACTTTCATACAAGTTAATTTTGTTCCACATTTTGGCTCTAATCAACCATGTAAGTCACTTTTCACCATATTAGAGTCACTTTGCACCCTATAAGAGTCACTTGTCACCATATATTGATACAATTAACATGTTAACATCATGTACATGCATATAGACATCCTTTAACCAACTCTAGGTACCCCTTTCCTACAAGTCAATTTTGGGCCACATTTTGGCTCTAATCAAACATGTAAGTGACTTCTCACCATATTAGAGTCACTTTGTACCTTATAAGAGTCACTTTTCATCATATAATGGTACAATTAACATGTTAACATCATGTACATGCAATTAGTAATCCTTTTACCACCTCTTAGTGCCACATTCATACAAGTCAATTTTGGTCCACATTTTGGTTCTAATTAACCATGAAAGTCACTTTTCACCATATTAGAGTCATTTTGCACCCTATATGAGTCAGTTTCCACAATCTATTTTTATACTTAACATGTTAACATCATATACATCCACTTTGACATCCCTTTGTCACCTATTATTGCTACTTTCATACAAGTTAATTTTGTTCCACATTTTGGCTCTAATCAACCATGTAAGTCACTTTTCACCATATTAGAGTCACTTTGACCCTATAAGAGTCACTTTCCACCATATATACAACAATTAACATGTTAACATCATATACATCCAATTTGACATCCTTTTACCACCTATTAATGCGACTTTCATACAAGTTAATTTTGTTCCACATTTTGGTTCTAATCAACCATGTAAGTCACTTTTCGCCATATTAGAGTCACTTTGCACCCTATAAGAGTCACTTTCCACCATAAATACAACAATTAACATGTTAACATCATATACATCCAATTTGATATCCTTTTACCACCTATTAATGCCACTTTCATACAAGTTAATTTTGTTCTACATTTTGGCTCTAATCAACCATGTAAGTCACTTTTCACCATATTAGAGTCACTTTGCACCCTATAAGAGTCACTTTCCACCATATATTAACACAATTAACATGTTAACATCATGTACATGCAATTAGACATCCTTTAACCACCTCTTGGTACCCCTTTCCTACAAGTCAATTTTGGCCACATTTTGGCTCTAATCAATCATGTAAGTGACTTCTCAGCATATTAAAGTCACTTTGCACCTTATAGGAGTCACTTGCCATCATATTTGGTACAATTAATATGTTAACATCATGTACATTCAATTAGAAATCCTTTTACCACCTCTTAGTGCCACATTCATCCGAGTCAATTTTGGTCCACATTTTGGTTCTAATTAACCATGTAAGTCACTTTTCACCATATTAGAGTCATTTTGCACCTATATATGAGTCACTTTCCACAATCTATTTGTATAATTAACATGTTAACATCATATACATCCAATTTGACATCCTTTTACCACCTCTTAGTTCCACTTTCATACAGGTCAATTATGTTCCACGTTTTGGTTCTAATTAACTATGTAAGTCACTTTTCACCATATTAGAGTCACTTTTCACCATATTAGAGTCACTTTGCACCCTATAAGAGTCACTTTCCACCATAAATACAACAATTAACATGTTAACATCATATACATCCAATTTGATATCCTTTTACCACCTATTAATGCCACTTTCATACATGTTAATTTTGTTCTACATTTTGGCTCTAATTAACCATGTAAGTCACTTTTCACTATATTAGAGTCACTTTGCATCCTATAAGGGTCACTTGCCACCATATATTGATACAATTAACATGTTAACATCATGTACATGCAATTAGACATCCTTTAACCACCTCTTGGTACCCCTTTCCTACAAGTCAATTTTTGGCCACATTTTGGCTCTAATCAATCATGTATGTGACTTCTCACCATATTAGAGTCACTTTGCACCTTATAAGAGTCACTTGCTATCATATATTGGTACAATTAACATGTTAACATCAAGTACATGCAATTAAAAATCCTTTTACCATTTCTTAGAGCCAAATTCATAAGAGTCAGTTTTGGTCCACATTTTGGTTCTAATTAACCATGTAAGTCACTTTTCACCATATTAGAGTCATTTTGCACCCTATATGAGTCACTTTCCACCATATATACAACAATTAACATGTTAACATCATATACATCCAATTTGACATCCTTTTATCACCTATTACTGCGACTTTCATACAATTTAATTTTATTCCAAATTTTGGCTCTAATCTACCATGTAAGTCACTTTTCACCATATTAGAGTCACTTTGCACCCTATAAGAGTCACTTGTCACCATATATTGATACAATTAACATGTTAACATCATGTACATGCAATTAGACATCCTTTAACCACCTCTTGGTACCCCTTTCCTACAAGTCAATTTTGGGCCACATTTTGGCTCTAATCAATCATGTAAGTGACTTCTCACCATATTAGAGTCACTTTGTACCTTATAAGAGTCACTTGGCATCATATATTGGTACAATTAACATGTTAACATCATGTACATTCAATTAGAAATCCTTTTACCACCTGTTAGTGCCACATTCATACGAGTCAATTTTGTTCCACATTTTGGTTCTAATTAACCATGTAAGTCACTTTTCACCATATTAGACTCATTTTGCACCCTATATGAGTCACTTTCCACAATCTATTTGTATAATTAACATGTTAACATTATATACATCCAATTTGACATCCTTTTACCACCTCTTAGTTCCACATTCATACAGGTCAATTTTGTTCCACATTTTGGTTATAATCAACCATGTAAGTCACTTTTCACCATATTAGAGTCACTTTGCACCCTATAAGAGTCACTTTCCACCATACATACAACAATTAACATGTTAACATTATATACATCCAATTTGACATCCTTTTACCACCTATTAATGTCACTTTCATACAAGTTAATTTTGTTCCACATTTTGGCTCTAATCAACCATGTAAGTCACTTTTCACCATATTAGAGTCACTTTGCACCCTATAAGAGTCACTTGTCACCATATATTGATACAATTAACATGTTAACATCATGTACATGCATATAGACATCCTTTAACCAACTCTAGGTACCCCTTTCCTACAAGTCAATTTTGGGCCACATTTTGGCTCTAATCAAACATGTAAGTGACTTCTCACCATATTAGAGTCACTTTGTACCTTATAAGAGTCACTTTTCATCATATAATGGTACAATTAACATGTTAACATCATGTACATGCAATTAGTAATCCTTTTACCACCTCTTAGTGCCACATTCATACAAGTCAATTTTGGTCCACATTTTGGTTCTAATTAACCATGAAAGTCACTTTTCACCATATTAGAGTCATTTTGCACCCTATATGAGTCAGTTTCCACAATCTATTTTTATACTTAACATGTTAACATCATATACATCCACTTTGACATCCCTTTGTCACCTATTATTGCTACTTTCATACAAGTTAATTTTGTTCCACATTTTGGCTCTAATCAACCATGTAAGTCACTTTTCACCATATTAGAGTCACTTTGACCCTATAAGAGTCACTTTCCACCATATATACAACAATTAACATGTTAACATCATATACATCCAATTTGACATCCTTTTACCACCTATTAATGTGACTTTCATACAAGTTAATTTTGTTCCACATTTTGGTTCTAATCAACCATGTAAGTCACTTTTCGCCATATTAGAGTCACTTTGCACCCTATAAGAGTCACTTTCCACCATAAATACAACAATTAACATGTTAACATCATATACATCCAATTTGATATCCTTTTACCACCTATTAATGCCACTTTCATACAAGTTAATTTTGTTCTACATTTTGGCTCTAATCAACCATGTAAGTCACTTTTCACCATATTAGAGTCACTTTGCACCCTATAAGAGTCACTTTCCACCATATATTAACACAATTAACATGTTAACATCATGTACATGCAATTAGACATCCTTTAACCACCTCTTGGTACCCCTTTCCTACAAGTCAAATTTTGGCCACATTTTGGCTCTAATCAATCATGTAAGTGACTTCTCAGCATATTAAAGTCACTTTGCACCTTATAGGAGTCACTTGCCATCATATTTTGGTACAATTAATATGTTAACATCATGTACATTCAATTAGAAATCCTTTTACCACCTCTTAGTGCCACATTCATCCGAGTCAATTTTGGTCCACATTTTGGTTCTAATTAACCATGTAAGTCACTTTTCACCATATTAGAGTCATTTTGCACTATATATGAGTCACTTTCCACAATCTATTTGTATAATTAACATGTTAACATCATATACATCCAATTTGACATCCTTTTACCACCTCTTAGTTCCACTTTCATACAGGTCAATTATGTTCCACGTTTTGGTTCTAATTAACTATGTAAGTCACTTTTCACCATATTAGAGTCACTTTTCACCATATTAGAGTCACTTTGCACCCTATAAGAGTCACTTTCCACCATAAATAAAACAATTAACATGTTAACATCATATACATCCAATTTGATATCCTTTTACCAACTATTAATGCCACTTTCATACAAGTTAATTTTGTTCTACATTTTGGCTCTAATCAACCTTGTAAGTTATTTTTCACCATATTAGAGTCACTTTGCACCCTATAAGAGTCACTTGTCACCTTATATTGATACAATTAACATATTAACATCATGTACATGCAATTAGACATCCTTTAACCACCTCTTGGTACCCCTTTCCTACAAGTCAATTTTGGGCCACATTTTGGCTCTAATCAATCATGAAAGTGACTTCTCACCATATTAGAGTCACTTTGCACCTCATAAGAGTCACTTGCCATCATATATTGGTACAATGAACATGTTAACATCATGTACATGCAATTAGAAATATAAGTCACTTTTCACCATATTAGAGTCATTTTGCACCTTATATGAGTCACTTTCCACAATCTATTTATATAATTAACATGTTAACATCTTATACATCCAATTTGACATCCTTTTACCACCTCTTAGTTCCACTTTCATACAAGTCAATTCTGTTCCACATTTTGGTTCTAATCAACCATGTAAGTCACTTTTCACCATATTAGAGTCACTTTGCACCCTATAAGAGTAACTTTCCACCATAAATACAACAATTAACATGTTAACATCATATACATCCAATTTGATATCCTTTTACCACCTATTAATGCCACTTTCATACATGTTAATTTTGTTCTACATTTTGGCTCTAATTAACCATGTAAGTCACTTTTCACCTATATTAGAGTCACTTTGCATCCTATAAGAGTCACTTGCCACCATATATTGATACAATTAACATGTTAACATCATGTACATGCAATTAGACATGCCTTTAACCACCTCTTGGTACCCCTTTCCTACAAGTCAATTTTTGGCCACATTTTGGCTCTAATCAATCATGTAAGTGACTTCTCACCATATTAGAGTCACTTTGCACCTTATAGGAGTCACTTGCTATCATATATTGGTACAATTAACATGTTAACATCATGTACATGCAATTAGAAATCCTTTTACCACCTTCTTAGTAGCCACATTCATAAGAGTCAAGTTTTGGTCCACATTTTGGTTCTAATTAACCATGTAAGTCACTTTTCACCATATTAGAGTCATTTTGCACCCTATATGAGTCACTTTCCACAATCTATTTGTATAATTAACATGTTAACATCATATACATCCAATTTGACATCCTTTTACCACCTCTTAGTTCCACTTTCATACAAGTTAATTATGTTCCACATTTTGGTTCTAATCAACCATGTAAGTCACTTCTCACCATATTAGAGTCACTTTGCACCCTATAAGAGTCACTTTCCACCATAAATACAACAATTAACATGTTAACATCATATACATCCAATTTGATATCCTTTTACCACCTATTAATGCCACTTTCATACAAGTTAATTTTGTTCTACATTTTGGCTCTAATCAACCATGTAAGTCACTTTTCACCATATTAGAGTCACTTTGCACCCTATAAGAGTCACTTTCCACCATATATTGATACAATTAACATGTTAACATCATGTACATGCAATTAGACATCCTTTAACCACCTCTTGGTACCCCTTTCTACAAGTCAATTTTTGGGCCACATTTTGGCTCTAATCAATCATGTAAGTGACTTCTCACCATATTAGAGTCACTTTGCACCTTATAGGGGTCACTTGCCATCATATATTGGTACAATTAACATGTTAACATCATGTACATTCAATTAGAAATCTTTTACCACCTCTTAGTGCCACAATCATCCGAGTCAATTTTGGTCCACATTTTGGTTCTAATTAACCATGTAAGTCACTTTTCACCATATTAGAGTCATTTTGCACCTTATATGAGTCACTTTCCACAATCTATTTGTATAATTAACATGTTAACATCTTATACATCCAATTTGACATCCTTTTACCACCTCTTAGTTCCACTTTCATACAGGTCAATTCTGTTCCACATTTTGGTTCTAATCAACTATGTAAGTCACTTTTCACCATATTAGAGTCACTTTGCACCCTATAAGAGTCACTTTCCACCATAAATAAAACAATTAACATGTTAACATCTTATACATCCAATTTGACATCCTTTTACCACCTCTTAGTTCCACTTTCATACAAGTCAATTCTGTTCCACATTTTGGTTCTAATCAACCATGTAAGTCACTTTTCGCCATATTAGAGTCACTTTGCACCCTATAAGAGTTACTTTCCACCATAAATACAACAATTAACATGTTAACATCATATACATCCAATTTGATATCCTTTTACCACCTCTTAATGCCACTTTCATACATGTTAATTTTGTTCTACATTTTGGCTCTAATCAACAATGTAAGTCACTTTTCACTATATTAGAGTCACTTTGCATCCTATAAGAGTCACTTGCCACTATATATTGATACAATTAACATGTTAACATCATGTACATGCAATTAGACATCCTTTAACCACCTCTTGGTACCCCTTTCCTACAAGTCAATTTTTGGCCACATTTTGGCTCTCATCAATCATGTATGTGACTTCTCACCATATTAGAGTGACTTTGCACCTTATAAGAGTCACTTGCTATCATATATTGGTACAATTAACATGTTAACATCAAGTACATGCAATTAAAAATCCTTTTACCATTTCTTAGAGCCAAATTCATAAGAGTCAATTTTGGTCCACATTTTGGTTCTAATTAACCATATAAGTCACTTTTCGCCATATTAGAGTCATTTTGCACCCTATATGAGTCACTTTCCACCATATATACAACAATTAACATGTTAACATCATATACATCCAATTTGACATCCTTTTATCACCTATTAATGCGACTTTCATACAAATTAATTTTATTCCACATTTTGGCTCTAATCTACCATGTAAGTCACTTTTCACCATATTAGAGTCACTTTAAACCCTATAATCATGTAAGTGACTTCTCACCATATTAGAGTCACTTTGCACCTTATAGGAGTCACTTGCCATCATATATTGGTACAATTAACATGTTAACATCATGTACATTCAATTAGAAATCCTTTTAGCACCTCTTAGTGCCACATTCATCCGAGTCAATTTTGGTCCACATTTTGGTTCTAATTAACCATGTAAGTCACTTTTCACCATATTAGAGTTATTTTGCACCTTATATGAGTCACTTTCCACAATCTATTTGTATAATTAACATGTTAACATCTTATACATCCAATTTGACATCCTTTTACCACCTCTTAGTTCCACTTTCATACAAGTCAATTCTGTTCCACATTTTGGTTCTAATCAACTATGTAAGTCACTTTTCACCATATTAGAGTAACTTTGCACCCTATAAGAGTCACTTTCCACCATAAATAAAACAATTAACATGTTAACATCATATACATCCAATTTGATATCCTTTTACCAACTATTAATGCCACTTTCATTCAAGTTAATTTTGTTCTACATTTTGGCTCTAATCAACCTTGTAAGTCACTTTTCACCATATTAGAGTCACTTTGCACCCTATAAGAGTCACTTGTCACCATATATTGATACAATTAACATGTTAACATCATGTACATGCAATTAGACATCCTTTAACCACCTCTTGGTACCCCTTTCCTACAAGTCAATTTTGGGCCACATTTTGGCTCTATCAATCATGTAAGTGACTTCTCACCATATTAGAGTCACTTTGCACCTTATAAGAGTCACTTGCAATCATATATTGGTACAATTAACATGTTAACATCATGTACATGCAATTAGAAATCCTATTACCACCTCTTAGTGCCACATTCATCCGAGTAAATTTTGGTCCACATTTTGGTTCTAATTAACCATGTAAGTCACTTTTCACCATATTAGAGTCATTTTGCACCTTATATAAGTCACTTTCCACAATCAATTTGTATAATTAACATGTTAACATCTTATACATCCAATTTGACATCCTTTTACCACCTCTTAGTTCCACTTTCATACAGGTCAATTATGTTCCACATTTTGGTTCTAATCAACTGTGTAAGTCAGTTTTCACCATATTAGAGTCACTTTGCACCCTATAAGAGTCACTTTCCACCATAAATAAAACAATTAACATGTTAACATCATATACATCCAATTTGATATCCTTTTACAAACTATTAATGCCACTTTCATACAAGTTAATTTTGTTCTACATTTTGGCTCGAATCAACCTTGTAAGTCATTTTTCACCATATTAGAGTCACTTTGCAACCTATAAGAGTCACTTGTCACCATATATTGATACAATTAACATGTTAACATCATGTACATGCAATTAGACATCCATTAACCACCTCTTGGTACCCCTTTCCTACAAGTCAATTTTGGGCCACATTTTGGCTCTAATCAATCATGTAAGTGACTTCTCACCATATTAGAGTCACTTTGCACCTTATAAGAGTCACTTGCAATCATATATTGGTACAATTAACATGTTAACATCATGTACATGCAATTAGAAATCCTTTTACCACCTCTTAGTGCCACATTCATCCGAGTCAATTTTGGTCCACATTTTGGTTCTAATTAACCATGTAAGTCACTTTTCACCATATTAGAGTCATTTTGCACCTTATATGAGTCACTTTCCACAATCAATTTGTATAATTAACATGTTAACATCTTATACATCCAATTTGACATCCTTTTACCACCTCTTAGTTCCACTTTCATACAGGTCAATTATGTTCCACATTTTGGTTCTAATCAACCATGTAAGTCACTTCTCACCATATTAGAGTCACTTTGCACCCTATAAGAGTCACTTTCCACCATAAATACAACAATTAACATGTTAACATCATATACATCCAATTTGATATCCTTTTACCACCTATTAATGCCACTTTCATACAAGTTAATTTTGTTCTACATTTTGGCTCTAATCAACCATGTAAGTCACTTTTCACCATATTAGAGTCACTTTGCACCCTATAAGAGTCACTTTCCACCATATATTGATACAATTAACATGTTAACATCATGTACATGCAATTAGACATCCTTTAACCACCTCTTGGTACCCCTTTCCTACAAGTCAATTTTGGCCACATTTTGGCTCTAATCAATCATGTAAGTGACTTCTCACCATATTAGAGTCACTTTGCACCTTATAGGAGTCACTTGCCATCATATATTGGTACAATTAACATGTTAACATCATGTACATTCAATTAGAAATCCTTTTACCACCTCTTAGTGCCACATTCATCCGAGTCAATTTTGGTCCACATTTTGGTTCTAATTAACCATGTAAGTCACTTTTCACCATATTAGAGTCATTTTGCACCTTATATGAGTCACTTTCCACAATCTATTTGTATAATTAACATGTTAACATCTTATACATCCAATTTGACATCCTTTTACCACCTCTTAGTTCCACTTTCATACAGGTCAATTCTGTTCCACATTTTGGTTCTAATCAACTATGTAAGTCACTTTTCACCATATTAGAGTCACTTTGCACCCTATAAGAGTCACTTTCCACCATAAATAAAACAATTAACATGTTAACATCATATACATCCAATTTGATATCCTTTTACCACCTATTAATGCCACTTTCATACAAGTTAATTTTGTTCTACATTTTGGCTCTAATCAACCATGTAAGTCACTTTTCACCATATTAGAGTCACTTTGCACCCTATAAGAGTCACTTGTCACCATATATTGATACAATTAACATGTTAACATCATGTACATGCAATTAGACATCCTTTAACCACCTCTTGGTACCCCTTTCCTACAAGTCAATTTTGGGCCACATTTTGGCTCTAATCAATCATGTAAGTGACTTCTCACCATATTAGAGTCACTTTGCACCTTATAAGAGTCACTTGCCATCATATATTGGTACAATTAACATGTTAACATCATGTACATGCAATTAGAAATCCTTTTACCACCTCTTAGTGCCACATTCATCCGAGTCAATTTTGGTCCACATTTTGGTTCTAATTAACCATGTAAGTCACTTTTCACCATATTAGAGTCATTTTGCACCTTATATGAGTCACTTTCCACAATCTATTTGTATAATTAACATGTTAACATCTTATACATCCAATTTGACATCCTTTTACCACCTCTTAGTTCCACTTTCATACAGGTCAATTATGTTCCACATTTTGGTTCTAATCAACCATGTAAGTCACTTTTCACCATATTAGAGTCACTTTGCACCCTATAAGAGTCACTTTCCACCTTAAAATACAACAATTAACATGTTAACATCATATACATCCAATTTGACATCCTTTAACCACCTCTTGGTACCCCTTTCCTACTAGTCAATTTTGGGCCACATTTTGGCTCTAATCAATCATGTAAGTGACTTCTCACCATATTAGAGTCACTTTGCACCTTATAAAAGTCACTTGCCATCATATATTGGTACAATTAACATGTTAACATCATGTACATGCAATTAGAAATCCTTTTACCACCTCTTAGTGCCACATTCATCCGAGTCAATTTTGTTCCACATTTTGGTTCTAATTAACCATGTAAGTCACTTTTCACCATATTAGAGTCATTTTGCACCTTATATGAGTCAGTTTCCACAATCTATTTGTATAATTAACATGTTAACATCTTATACATCCAATTTAACATCCTTTTACCACCTCTTAGTTCCACTTTCATACAGGTCAATTCTGTTCCACATTTTGGTTCTAATCAACCATGTAAGTCACTTTTAACCATATTAGAGTCACTTTGCACCCTATAAGAGTCACTTTCCACCTTAAAATACAACAATTAACATGTTAACATCATATACATCCAATTTGATATCCTTTTACCACCTATTAATGCCATTTTCATACAAGTTAATTGTGTTCTACATTTTGGCTCTAATCAACCATGTAAGTCACTTTTCACCATATTAGAGTCACTTTGCACCCTATAAGAGTCACTTTCCACCATATATTGATACAATTAAAATTTTAACATCCTGTACATGCAATTAGACATCCTTTAACCACCTCTTGGTACCCCTTTCCTACAAGTCAATTTTTGGCCACATTTTGGCTCTAATCAATCATGTAAGTGACTTCTCACCATATTAGAGTCACTTTGCACCTTATAGGAGTCACTTGCCATCATAAAATTGTACAATTAACATGTTAACATCATGTACATTCAATTAGAAATCCTTTTACCACCTCTTAGTGCCATATTCATCCGAGTCAATTTTGGTCCACATTTTGGTTCTAATTAACCATGTAAGTCACTTTTCACTATATTAGAGTCATTTTGCACCATATATGAGTCACTTTCCACAATCTATTTGTATAATTAACATGTTAACATCTTATACATCCAATTTGACATCCTTTTACCACCTATTAATGCCACTTTCATACAAGTTAATTTTGTTCTACATTTTGGCTCTAATCAACCATGTAAGTCACTTTTCACCATATTAGAGTAACTTTACACCCTATAAGAGTCACTTTCCACCATATATTGATACAATTAACATTTAACATCATGTACATGGAATTAGACATCCTTTAACCACCTCTTGGTACCCCTTTCCTACAAGTCAATTTTTGGCCACATTTTGGCTCTAATCAATCATGTAAGTGACTTCTCACCATATTAGAGTCACTTTGCACCTTATAGGAGTCACTTGCCATGGTACAATTAACATGTTAACATCATGTACATTCAATTAGAAATCCTTTTACCACCTCTTAGTGCCACATTCATCTGAGTCAATTTTGGTCCACATTTTGGTTCTAATTAACCATGTAAGTCACTTTTCACCATATTCGAGTCATTTTGCACCTTATATGAGTCACTTTCCACAATTTATTTGTATATTTCACATGTTAACATCTTATACATCCAATTTGACATCCTTTTACCACCTTAATGCCACTTTCATACAAGTTAATTTTGTTCTACATTTTGGCTCTAATCAACCATGTAAGTCACTTTTCACCATATTAGAGTCACTTTGCACCATATAAGAGTCACTTTACACCATATATTGATACAATTAACATGTTAACATCATGTACATGCAATTAGACATCCTTTAACCACCTCTTGGTACCCCTTTCCTACAAGTCAATTTTGGGCCACATTTTGGCTCTAATCAATCATGTAAGTGACTTCTCACCATATTAGAGTCACTTTGCACCTTATAGGAGTCACTTGCCATCATATATTGGTACAATTAACATGTTAACGTACATGCAATTAGAAATCCTTTTACCACCTCTTAGTGCCACATTCATCCGAGTCAATTTTGGTCCACATTTCTGTTCTAATTAACCATGTAAGTCACTTTTCACCATATTAGAGTCATTTTGCACCTTATATGAGTCACTTTCCACAATCTATTTGTATAATTAACATGTTAACATCTTATACATCCAATTTGACATCCTTTTACCACCTCTTAGTTCCACTTTCATACAGGTCAATTCTGTTCCACATTTTGGTTCTAATCAACTATGTAAGTCACTTTTCACCATATTAGAGTAACTTTGCACCCTATAAGAGTCACTTTCCACCATAAATAAAACAATTAACATGTTAACATCATATACATCCAATTTGATATCCTTTTACCAACTATTAATGCCACTTTCATACAAGTTAATTTTGTTCTACATTTTGGCTCTAATCAACCTTGTAAGTCACTTTTCACCATATTAGAGTCACTTTGCACCCTATAAGAGTCACTTGTCACCATATATTGATACAATTAACATGTTAACATCATGTACATGCAATTAGACATCCTTTAACCACCTCTTGGTACCCCTTTCCTACAAGTCAATTTTGGGCCACATTTTGGCTATATCAATCATGTAAGTGACTTCTCACCATATTAGAGTCACTTTGCACCTTATAAGAGTCACTTGCCATCATATATTGGTACAATTAACATGTTAACATCATGTACATGCAATTAGAAATCCTTTTACCACCTCTTAGTGCCACATTCATCCGAGTCAATTTTGGTCCACATTTTGGTTCTAATTAACCATGTAAGTCACTTTTCACCATATTAGAGTCATTTTGCACCTTATATGAGTCACTTTCACAATCTATTTGTATAATTAACATGTTAACATCTTATACATCCAATTTGACATCCTTTTACCACCTCTTAGTTCCACTTTCATACAGGTCAATTCTGTTCCACATTTTGGTTCTAATCAACTGTGTAAATCACTTTTCAACATATTAGAGTCACTTTGCACCCTATAAGAGTCACTTTCCACCATAATAAAACAATTAACATGTTAACATCATATACAACCAATTTGATATCCTTTTAGCAACTATTAATGCCACTTTCATACAAGTTAATTTCGTTCTACATTTTGGCTCGAATCAACCTTGTAAGTCATTTTTCACCATATTAGAGTCACTTTGCAACCTATAAGAGTCACTTGTCACCATATATTGATACAATTAACATGTTAACATCATGTACATGCAATTAGACATCCTTTAACCACCTCTTGGTACCCCTTTCCTACAAGTCAATTTTGGGCCACATTTTGGCTCTAATCAATCATGTAAGTGACTTCTCACCATATTAGAGTCACTTTGCACCTTATAAGAGTCACTTGCAATCATATATTGGTACAATTAACATGTTAATATCATGTACATGCAATTAGAAATCCTTTTACCACCTCTTAGTGCCACATTCATCCGAGTCAATTTTGGTCCACATTTTGGTTCTAATTAACCATGTAAGTCACTTTTCACCATATTAGAGTCACTTTGCACCCTATAAAAGTCACTTTCCACCATAAATACAACAATTAACATGTTAACATCATATACATCCAATTTGATATCCTTTTACCACCTATTAATGCCATTTTCATACAAGTTAATTGTGTTCTACATTTTGGCTCTAATCAACCATGTAAGTCACTTTTCACCATATTAGAGTCACTTTGCACCCTATAAGAGTCACTTTCCACCATATATTGATACAATTAACATTTTAACATCATGTACATGCAATTAGACATCCTTTAACCACCTCTTGGTACCCCCTTTCCTACAAGTCAATTTTTGGCCACATTTTGGCTCTAATCAATCATGTAAGTGACTTCTCACCATATTAGAGTCACTTTGCACCTTATAGGAGTCACTTGCCATCATAAAATTGTACAATTAACATGTTAACATCATGTACATTCAATTAGAAATCCTTTTACCACCTCTTAGTGCCACATTCATCCGAGTCAATTTTGGTCCACATTTTGGTTCTAATTAACCATGTAAGTCACTTTTCACTATATTAGAGTCATTTTGCACCATATATGAGTCACTTTCCACAATCTATTTGTATAATTAACATGTTAACATCTTATACATCCAATTTGACATCCTTTTACCACCTATTAATGCCACTTTCATACAAGTTAATTTTGTTCTACATTTTGGCTCTAATCAACCATGTAAGTCACTTTTCACCATATTAGAGTCACTTTGCACCCTATAAGAGTCACTTTCCACCATATATTGATACAATTAACATTTTAACATCATGTACATGGAATTAGACATCCTTTAACCACCTCTTGGTACCCCTTTCCTACAAGTCAATTTTTGGCCACATTTTGGCTCTAATCAATCATGTAAGTGACTTCTCACCATATTAGAGTCACTTTGCACCTTATAGGAGTCACTTGCCATGGTACAATTAACATGTTAACATCATGTACATTCAATTAGAAATCCTTTTACCACCTCTTAGTGCCACATTCATCTGAGTCAATTTTGGTCCACATTTTGGTTCTAATTAACCATGTAAGTCACTTTTCACCATATTCGAGTCATTTTGCACCTTATATGAGTCACTTTCCACAATTTATTTGTATATTTCACATGTTAACATCTTATACATCCAATTTGACATCCTTTTACCACCTATTAATGCCACTTTCATACAAGTTAATTTAGTTCTACATTTTGGCTCTAATCAACCATGTAAGTCACTTTTCACCATATTAGAGTCACTTTGCACCCTATAAGAGTCACTTTACACCATATATTGATACAATTAACATGTTAACATCATGTACATGCAATTAGACATCCTTTAACCACCTCTTGGTACCCCTTTCCTACAAGTCAATTTTGGGCCACATTTTGGCTCTAATCAATCATGTAAGTGACTTCTCACCATATTAGAGTCACTTTGCACCTTATAGGAGTCACTTGCCATCATATATTGGTACAATTAACATGTTAACGTACATGCAATTAGAAATCCTTTTACCACCTCTTAGTGCCACATTCATCCGAGTCAATTTTGGTCCACATTTCTGTTCTAATTAACCATGTAAGTCACTTTTCACCATATTAGAGTCATTTTGCACCTTATATGAGTCACTTTCCACAATCTATTTGTATAATTAACATGTTAACATCTTATACATCCAATTTGACATCCTTTTACCACCTCTTAGTTCCACTTTCATACAGGTCAATTCTGTTCCACATTTTGGTTCTAATCAACTATGTAAGTCACTTTTCACCATATTAGAGTAACTTTGCACCCTATAAGAGTCACTTTCCACCATAAATAAAACAATTAACATGTTAACATCATATACATCCAATTTGATATCCTTTTACCAACTATTAATGCCACTTTCATACAAGTTAATTTTGTTCTACATTTTGGCTCTAATCAACCTTGTAAGTCACTTTTCACCATATTAGAGTCACTTTGCACCCTATAAGAGTCACTTGTCACCATATATTGATACAATTAACATGTTAACATCATGTACATGCAATTAGACATCCTTTAACCACCTCTTGGTACCCCTTTCCTACAAGTCAATTTTGGGCCACATTTTGGCTATATCAATCATGTAAGTGACTTCTCACCATATTAGAGTCACTTTGCACCTTATAAGAGTCACTTGCCATCATATATTGGTACAATTAACATGTTAACATCATGTACATGCAATTAGAAATCCTTTTACCACCTCTTAGTGCCACATTCATCCGAGTCAATTTTGGTCCACATTTTGGTTCTAATTAACCATGTAAGTCACTTTTCACCATATTAGAGTCATTTTGCACCTTATATGAGTCACTTTCACAATCTATTTGTATAATTAACATGTTAACATCTTATACATCCAATTTGACATCCTTTTACCACCTCTTAGTTCCACTTTCATACAGGTCAATTCTGTTCCACATTTTGGTTCTAATCAACCATGTAAGTCACTTTTCACCATATTAGAGTCACTTTGCACCCTATAAGAGTCACTTTCCACCATAATACAACAATTAACATGTTAACATCATATACATCCAATTTGATATCCTTTTACCACCTATTAATGCCACTTTCATACAAGTTAATTTTGTTCTACATTTTGGCTCTAATCAACCATGTAAGTCACTTTTCACCATATTAGAGTCACTTTGCACCCTATAAGAGTCACTTGTCACCATATATTGATACAATTAACATGTTAACATCATGTACATGCAATTAGACATCCTTTAACCACCTCTTGGTACCCCCTTTCCTACAAGTCAATTTTGGGCCACATTTTGGCTCTAATCAATCATGTAAGTGACTTCTCACCATATTAGAGTCACTTTGCACCTTATAGAGTCACTTGCATCATATATTGGTACAATTAACATGTTAACATCATGTACATGCAATTAGAAATCCTTTTACCACCTCTTAGTGCCACATTCATCCGAGTCAATTTTGGTCCACATTTTGGTTCTAATTAACCATGTAAGTCACTTTTCACCATATTAGAGTCATTTTGCACCATATAGAGTCACTTTCCACAATCTATTTGTATAATTAACATGTTAACATCTTATACATCCAATTTGACATCCTTTTACCACCTATTAATGCCACTTTCATACAAGTTAATTTTGTTCTACATTTTGGCTCTAATCAACCATGTAAGTCACTTTTCACCATATTAGAGTCACTTTGCACCCTATAAGAGTCACTTTCCACCATATATTGATACAATTAACATTTTAACATCATGTACATGGAATTAGACATCCTTTAACCACCTCTTGGTACCCCTTTCCTACAAGTCAATTTTTGGCCACATTTTGGCTCTAATCAATCATGTAAGTGACTTCTCACCATATTAGAGTCACTTTGCACCTTATAGGAGTCACTTGCCATGGTACAATTAACATGTTAACATCATGTACATTCAATTAGAAATCCTTTTACCACCTCTTAGTGCCACATTCATCTGAGTCAATTTTGGTCCACATTTTGGTTCTAATTAACCATGTAAGTCACTTTTCACCATATTCGAGTCATTTTGCACCTTATATGAGTCACTTTCCACAATTTATTTGTATATTTCACATGTTAACATCTTATACATCCAATTTGACATCCTTTTACCACCTATTAATGCCACTTTCATACAAGTTAATTTAGTTCTACATTTTGGCTCTAATCAACCATGTAAGTCACTTTTCACCATATTAGAGTCACTTTGCACCCTATAAGAGTCACTTTACACCATATATTGATACAATTAACATGTTAACATCATGTACATGCAATTAGACATCCTTTAACCACCTCTTGGTACCCCTTTCCTACAAGTCAATTTTGGGCCACATTTTGGCTCTAATCAATCATGTAAGTGACTTCTCACCATATTAGAGTCACTTTGCACCTTATAGGAGTCACTTGCCATCATATATTGGTACAATTAACATGTTAACGTACATGCAATTAGAAATCCTTTTACCACCTCTTAGTGCCACATTCATCCGAGTCAATTTTGGTCCACATTTCTGTTCTAATTAACCATGTAAGTCACTTTTCACCATATTAGAGTCATTTTGCACCTTATATGAGTCACTTTCCACAATCTATTTGTATAATTAACATGTTAACATCTTATACATCCAATTTGACATCCTTTTACCACCTCTTAGTTCCACTTTCATACAGGTCAATTCTGTTCCACATTTTGGTTCTAATCAACTATGTAAGTCACTTTTCACCATATTAGAGTAACTTTGCACCCTATAAGAGTCACTTTCCACCATAAATAAAACAATTAACATGTTAACATCATATACATCCAATTTGATATCCTTTTACCAACTATTAATGCCACTTTCATACAAGTTAATTTTGTTCTACATTTTGGCTCTAATCAACCTTGTAAGTCACTTTTCACCATATTAGAGTCACTTTGCACCCTATAAGAGTCACTTGTCACCATATATTGATACAATTAACATGTTAACATCATGTACATGCAATTAGACATCCTTTAACCACCTCTTGGTACCCCTTTCCTACAAGTCAATTTTGGGCCACATTTTGGCTATATCAATCATGTAAGTGACTTCTCACCATATTAGAGTCACTTTGCACCTTATAAGAGTCACTTGCCATCATATATTGGTACAATTAACATGTTAACATCATGTACATGCAATTAGAAATCCTTTTACCACCTCTTAGTGCCACATTCATCCGAGTCAATTTTGGTCCACATTTTGGTTCTAATTAACCATGTAAGTCACTTTTCACCATATTAGAGTCATTTTGCACCTTATATGAGTCACTTTTCACAATCTATTTGTATAATTAACATGTTAACATCTTATACATCCAATTTGACATCCTTTTACCACCTCTTAGTTCCACTTTCATACAGGTCAATTCTGTTCCACATTTTGGTTCTAATCAACTGTGTAAATCACTTTTCAACATATTAGAGTCACTTTGCACCCTATAAGAGTCACTTTCCACCATAAATAAAACAATTAACATGTTAACATCATATACAACCAATTTGATATCCTTTTAGCAACTATTAATGCCACTTTCATACAAGTTAATTTCGTTCTACATTTTGGCTCGAATCAACCTTGTAAGTCATTTTTCACCATATTAGAGTCACTTTGGAACCTATAAGAGTCACTTGTCACCATATATTGATACAATTAACATGTTAACATCATGTACATGCAATTAGACATCCTTTAACCACCTCTTGGTACCCCTTTCCTACAAGTCAATTTTGGGCCACATTTTGGCTCTAATCAATCATGTAAGTGACTTCTCACCATATTAGAGTCACTTTGCACCTTATAAGAGTCACTTGCAATCATATATTGGTACAATTAACATGTTAATATCATGTACATGCAATTAGAAATCCTTTTACCACCTCTTAGTGCCACATTCATCCGAGTCAATTTTGGTCCACATTTTGGTTCTAATTAACCATGTAAGTCACTTTTCACCATATTAGAGTCACTTTGCACCCTATAAAAGTCACTTTCCACCATAAATACAACAATTAACATGTTAACATCATATACATCCAATTTGATATCCTTTTACCACCTATTAATGCCATTTTCATACAAGTTAATTGTGTTCTACATTTTGGCTCTAATCAACCATGTAAGTCACTTTTCACCATATTAGAGTCACTTTGCACCCTATAAGAGTCACTTTCCACCATATATTGATACAATTAACATTTTAACATCATGTACATGCAATTAGACATCCTTTAACCACCTCTTGGTACCCCCTTTCCTACAAGTCAATTTTTGGCCACATTTTGGCTCTAATCAATCATGTAAGTGACTTCTCACCATATTAGAGTCACTTTGCACCTTATAGGAGTCACTTGCCATCATAAAATTGTACAATTAACATGTTAACATCATGTACATTCAATTAGAAATCCTTTTACCACCTCTTAGTGCCACATTCATCCGAGTCAATTTTGGTCCACATTTTGGTTCTAATTAACCATGTAAGTCACTTTTCACTATATTAGAGTCATTTTGCACCATATATGAGTCACTTTCCACAATCTATTTGTATAATTAACATGTTAACATCTTATACATCCAATTTGACATCCTTTTACCACCTATTAATGCCACTTTCATACAAGTTAATTTTGTTCTACATTTTGGCTCTAATCAACCATGTAAGTCACTTTTCACCATATTAGAGTCACTTTGCACCCTATAAGAGTCACTTTCCACCATATATTGATACAATTAACATTTTAACATCATGTACATGGAATTAGACATCCTTTAACCACCTCTTGGTACCCCTTTCCTACAAGTCAATTTTTGGCCACATTTTGGCTCTAATCAATCATGTAAGTGACTTCTCACCATATTAGAGTCACTTTGCACCTTATAGGAGTCACTTGCCATGGTACAATTAACATGTTAACATCATGTACATTCAATTAGAAATCCTTTTACCACCTCTTAGTGCCACATTCATCTGAGTCAATTTTGGTCCACATTTTGGTTCTAATTAACCATGTAAGTCACTTTTCACCATATTCGAGTCATTTTGCACCTTATATGAGTCACTTTCCACAATTTATTTGTATATTTCACATGTTAACATCTTATACATCCAATTTGACATCCTTTTACCACCTATTAATGCCACTTTCATACAAGTTAATTTAGTTCTACATTTTGGCTCTAATCAACCATGTAAGTCACTTTTCACCATATTAGAGTCACTTTGCACCCTATAAGAGTCACTTTACACCATATATTGATACAATTAACATGTTAACATCATGTACATGCAATTAGACATCCTTTAACCACCTCTTGGTACCCCTTTCCTACAAGTCAATTTTGGGCCACATTTTGGCTCTAATCAATCATGTAAGTGACTTCTCACCATATTAGAGTCACTTTGCACCTTATAGGAGTCACTTGCCATCATATATTGGTACAATTAACATGTTAACGTACATGCAATTAGAAATCCTTTTACCACCTCTTAGTGCCACATTCATCCGAGTCAATTTTGGTCCACATTTCTGTTCTAATTAACCATGTAAGTCACTTTTCACCATATTAGAGTCATTTTGCACCTTATATGAGTCACTTTCCACAATCTATTTGTATAATTAACATGTTAACATCTTATACATCCAATTTGACATCCTTTTACCACCTCTTAGTTCCACTTTCATACAGGTCAATTCTGTTCCACATTTTGGTTCTAATCAACTATGTAAGTCACTTTTCACCATATTAGAGTAACTTTGCACCCTATAAGAGTCACTTTCCACCATAAATAAAACAATTAACATGTTAACATCATATACATCCAATTTGATATCCTTTTACCAACTATTAATGCCACTTTCATACAAGTTAATTTTGTTCTACATTTTGGCTCTAATCAACCTTGTAAGTCACTTTTCACCATATTAGAGTCACTTTGCACCCTATAAGAGTCACTTGTCACCATATATTGATACAATTAACATGTTAACATCATGTACATGCAATTAGACATCCTTTAACCACCTCTTGGTACCCCTTTCCTACAAGTCAATTTTGGGCCACATTTTGGCTATATCAATCATGTAAGTGACTTCTCACCATATTAGAGTCACTTTGCACCTTATAAGAGTCACTTGCCATCATATATTGGTACAATTAACATGTTAACATCATGTACATGCTAATTAGAAATCCTTTTACCACCTCTTAGTGCCACATTCATCCGAGTCAATTTTGGTCCACATTTTGGTTCTAATTAACCATGTAAGTCACTTTTCACCATATTAGAGTCATTTTGCACCTTATATGAGTCACTTTTCACAATCTATTTGTATAATTAACATGTTAACATCTTATACATCCAATTTGACATCCTTTTACCACCTCTTAGTTCCACTTTCATACAGGTCAATTCTGTTCCACATTTTGGTTCTAATCAACTGTGTAAATCACTTTTCAACATATTAGAGTCACTTTGCACCCTATAAGAGTCACTTTCCACCATAAATAAAACAATTAACATGTTAACATCATATACAACCAATTTGATATCCTTTTAGCAACTATTAATGCCACTTTCATACAAGTTAATTTCGTTCTACATTTTGGCTCGAATCAACCTTGTAAGTCATTTTTCACCATATTAGAGTCACTTTGGAACCTATAAGAGTCACTTGTCACCATATATTGATACAATTAACATGTTAACATCATGTACATGCAATTAGACATCCTTAACCACCTCTTGGTACCCCTTTCCTACAAGTCAATTTTGGGCCACATTTTGGCTCTAATCAATCATGTAAGTGACTTCTCACCATATTAGAGTCACTTTGCACCTTATAAGAGTCACTTGCAATCATATATTGGTACAATTAACATGTTAATATCATGTACATGCAATTAGAAATCCTTTTACCACCTCTTAGTGCCACATTCATCCGAGTCAATTTTGGTCCACATTTTGGTTCTAATTAACCATGTAAGTCACTTTTCACCATATTAGAGTCACTTTGCACCCTATAAAAGTCACTTTCCACCATAAATTACAACAATTAACATGTTAACATCATATACATCCAATTTGATATCCTTTTACCACCTATTAATGCCATTTTCATACAAGTTAATTGTGTTCTACATTTTGGCTCTAATCAACCATGTAAGTCACTTTTCACCATATTAGAGTCACTTTGCACCCTATAAGAGTCACTTTCCACCATATATTGATACAATTAACATTTTAACATCATGTACATGCAATTAGACATCCTTTAACCACCTCTTGGTACCCCCTTTCCTACAAGTCAATTTTTGGCCACATTTTGGCTCTAATCAATCATATAAGTGACTTCTCACCATATTAGAGTCACTTTGCACCTTATAGGAGTCACTTGCCATCATAAAATTGTACAATTAACATGTTAACATCATGTACATTCAATTAGAAATCCTTTTACCACCTCTTAGTGCCACATTCATCTGAGTCAATTTTGGTCCACATTTTGGTTCTAATTAACCATGTAAGTCACTTTTCACCATATTCGAGTCATTTTGCACCTTATATGAGTCACTTTCCACAATTTATTTGTATATTTCACATGTTAACATCTTATACATCCAATTTGACATCCTTTTACCACCTATTAATGCCACTTTCATACAAGTTAATTTAGTTCTACATTTTGGCTCTAATCAACCATGTAAGTCACTTTTCACCATATTAGAGTCACTTTGCACCCTATAAGAGTCACTTTATACCATATATTGATACAATTAACATGTTAACATCATGTACATGCAATTAGACATCCTTTAACCACCTTTTGGTACCCCTTTCCTACAAGTCAATTTTGGGCCACATTTTGGCTCTAATCAATCATGTAAGTGACTTCTCACCATATTAGAGTCACTTTGCACCTTATAGGAGTCACTTGCCATCATATATTGGTACAATTAACATGTTAACGTACATGCAATTAGAAATCCTTTTACCACCTCTTAGTGCCACATTCATCCGAGTCAATTTTGGTCCACATTTCTGTTCTAATTAACCATGTAAGTCACTTTTCACCATATTAGAGTCATTTTACACCTTATATGAGTCACTTTCCACAATCTATTTGTATAATTAACATGTTAACATCTTATACATCCAATTTGACATCCTTTTACCACCTCTTAGTTCCACTTTCATACAGGTCAATTCTGTTCCACATTTTGGTTCTAATCAACTATGTAAGTCACTTTTCACCATATTAGAGTAACTTTGCACCCTATAAGAGTCACTTTCCACCATAAATAAAACAATTAACATGTTAACATCATATACATCCAATTTGATATCCTTTTACCAACTATTAATGCCACTTTCATACAAGTTAATTTTGTTCTACATTTTGGCTCTAATCAACCTTGTAAGTCACTTTTCGCCATATTAGAGTCACTTTGCACCCTATAAGAGTCACTTGTCACCATATATTGATACAATTAACATGTTAACATCATGTACATGCAATTAGACATCCTTTAACCACCTCTTGGTACCCCTTTCCTACAAGTCAATTTTGGGCCACATTTTGGCTATATCAATCATGTAAGTGACTTCTCACCATATTAGAGTCACTTTGCACCTTATAAGAGTCACTTGCCATCATATATTGGTACAATTAACATGTTAACATCATGTACATGTAATTAGAAATCCTTTTACCACCTCTTAGTGCCACATTCATCCGAGTCAATTTTGGTCCACATTTTGGTTCTAATTAACCATGTAAGTCACTTTTCACCATATTAGAGTCATTTTGCACCTTATATGAGTCACTTTTCACAATCTATTTGTATAATTAACATGTTAACATCTTATACATCCAATTTGACATCCTTTTACCACCTCTTAGTTCCACTTTCATACAGGTCAATTCTGTTCCACATTTTGGTTCTAATCAACTGTGTAAATCACTTTTCAACATATTAGAGTCACTTTGCACCCTATAAGAGTCACTTTCCACCATAAATAAAACAATTAACATGTTAACATCATATACAACCAATTTGATATCCTTTTAGCAACTATTAATGCCACTTTCATACAAGTTAATTTCGTTCTACATTTTGGCTCGAATCAACCTTGTAAGTCATTTTTCACCATATTAGAGTCACTTTGGAACCTATAAGAGTCACTTGTCACCATATATTGATACAATTAACATGTTAACATCATGTACATGCAATTAGACATCCTTCAACCACCTCTTGGTACCCCTTTCCTACAAGTCAATTTTGGGCCACATTTTGGCTCTAATCAATCATGTAAGTGACTTCTCACCATATTAGAGTCACTTTGCACCTTATAAGAGTCACTTGCAATCATATATTGGTACAATTAACATGTTAATATCATGTACATGCAATTAGAAATCCTTTTACCACCTCTTAGTGCCACATTCATCCGAGTCAATTTTGGTCCACATTTTGGTTCTAATTAACCATGTAAGTCACTTTTCACCATATTAGAGTCACTTTGCACCCTATAAAAGTCACTTTCCACCATAAATACAACAATTAACATGTTAACATCATATACATCCAATTTGATATCCTTTTACCACCTATTAATGCCATTTTCATACAAGTTAATTGTGTTCTACATTTTGGCTCTAATCAACCATGTAAGTCACTTTTCACCATATTAGAGTCACTTTGCACCCTATAAGAGTCACTTTCCACCATATATTGATACAATTAACATTTTAACATCATGTACATGCAATTAGACATCCTTTAACCACCTCTTGGTACCCCCTTTCCTACAAGTCAATTTTTGGCCACATTTTGGCTCTAATCAATCATGTAAGTGACTTCTCACCATATTAGAGTCACTTTGCACCTTATAGGAGTCACTTGCCATCATAAAATTGTACAATTAACATGTTAACATCATGTACATTCAATTAGAAATCCTTTTACCACCTCTTAGTGCCACATTCATCCGAGTCAATTTTGGTCCACATTTTGGTTCTAATTAACCATGTAAGTCACTTTTCACTATATTAGAGTCATTTTGCACCATATATGAGTCACTTTCCACAATCTATTTGTATAATTAACATGTTAACATCTTATACATCCAATTTGACATCCTTTTACCACCTATTAATGCCACTTTCATACAAGTTAATTTTGTTCTACATTTTGGCTCTAATCAACCATGTAAGTCACTTTTCACCATATTAGAGTCACTTTGCACCCTATAAGAGTCACTTTCCACCATATATTGATACAATTAACATTTTAACATCATGTACATGGAATTAGACATCCTTTAACCACCTCTTGGTACCCCTTTCCTACAAGTCAATTTTTGGCCACATTTTGGCTCTAATCAATCATGTAAGTGACTTCTCACCATATTAGAGTCACTTTGCACCTTATAGGAGTCACTTGCCATGGTACAATTAACATGTTAACATCATGTACATTCAATTAGAAATCCTTTTACCACCTCTTAGTGCCACATTCATCTGAGTCAATTTTGGTCCACATTTTGGTTCTAATTAACCATGTAAGTCACTTTTCACCATATTCGAGTCATTTTGCACCTTATATGAGTCACTTTCCACAATTTATTTGTATATTTCACATGTTAACATCTTATACATCCAATTTGACATCCTTTTACCACCTATTAATGCCACTTTCATACAAGTTAATTTAGTTCTACATTTTGGCTCTAATCAACCATGTAAGTCACTTTTCACCATATTAGAGTCACTTTGCACCCTATAAGAGTCACTTTACACCATATATTGATACAATTAACATGTTAACATCATGTACATGCAATTAGACATCCTTTAACCACCTCTTGGTACCCCTTTCCTACAAGTCAATTTTGGGCCACATTTTGGCTCTAATCAATCATGTAAGTGACTTCTCACCATATTAGAGTCACTTTGCACCTTATAGGAGTCACTTGCCATCATATATTGGTACAATTAACATGTTAACGTACATGCAATTAGAAATCCTTTTACCACCTCTTAGTGCCACATTCATCCGAGTCAATTTTGGTCCACATTTCTGTTCTAATTAACCATGTAAGTCACTTTTCGCCATATTAGAGTCATTTTGCACCTTATATGAGTCACTTTCCACAATCTATTTGTATAATTAACATGTTAACATCTTATACATCCAATTTGACATCCTTTTACCACCTCTTAGTTCCACTTTCATACAGGTCAATTCTGTTCCACATTTTAGTTCTAATCAACTATGTAAGTCACTTTTCACCATATTAGAGTAACTTTGCACCCTATAAGAGTCACTTTCCACCATAAATAAAACAATTAACATGTTAACATCATATACATCCAATTTGATATCCTTTTACCAACTATTAATGCCACTTTCATACAAGTTAATTTTGTTCTACATTTTGGCTCTAATCAACCTTATAAGTCACTTTTCGCCATATTAGAGTCACTTTGCACCCTATAAGAGTCACTTGTCACCATATATTGATACAATTAACATGTTAACATCATGTACATGCAATTATAAATCCTTTTACCACCTCTTAGTGCCACATTCATCCGAGTCAATTTTGGTCCACATTTTGGTTCTAATTAACCATGTAAGTCACTTTTCACCATATTAGAGTCATTTTGCACCTTATATGAGTCACTTTCCACAATCAATTTGTATAATTAAAATGTTAACATCTTATACATCCAATTTGACATCCTCTTACCACCTCTTTGTTCCACTTTCATACAGGTCAATTATGTTCCACATTTTGGTTCTAATCAACCATGTAAGTCACTTTTCGCCATATTAGAGTCACTTTGCACCCTATAAGAGTCACTTTCCACCATAAATACAACAATTAACATGTTAACATCATATACATCCAATTTGATATCCTTTTACCACCTATTAATGCCACTTTCATACAAGTTAATTTTGTTCTACATTTTGGCTCTAATCAACCATGTAAGTCACTTTTCACCATATTAGAGTCACTTTGGACCCTATAAGAGTCACTTTCCACCATATATTGATACAATTAACATGTTAACATCATGTACATGCAATTAGACATCCTTTAACCACCTCTTGGTACCCCTTTCCTACAAGTCAATTTTGGGCCACATTTTGGCTCTAATCAATCATGTAAGTGACTTCTCACCATATTAGAGTCACTTTGCACCTTATAAGAGTCACTTGCCATCATATATTGGTACAATTAACATGTTAACATCATGTACATTCAATTAGAAATCCTTTTACCACCTCTTAGTGCCACATTCATCCGAGTCAATTTTGGTCCACATTTTGGTTCTAATTAACCATGTAAGTCACTTTTCACCATATTAGAGTCATTTTGCACCTTATATGAGTCACTTTCCACAATCAATTTGTATAATTAAAATGTTAACATCTTATACATCCAATTTGACATCCTTTTACCACCTCTTAGTTCCACTTTCATACAGGTCAATTATGTTCCACATTTTGGTTCTAATCAACCATGTAAGTCACTTTTCGCCATATTAGAGTCACTTTGCACCCTATAAGAGTCACTTTCCACCATAAACACAACAATTAACATGTTAACATCATATACATCCAATTTGATATCCTTTTACCACCTATTAATGCCACTTTCATACAAGTTAATTTTGTTCTACATTTTGGCTCTAATCAACCATGTAAGTCACTTTTCACCATATTAGAGTCACTTTGGACCCTATAAGAGTCACTTTCCACCATATATTGATACAATTAACATTTTAACATCATGTACATGCAATTAGACATCCTTTAACCACCTCTTGGTACCCCTTCCCTACAAGTCAATTTTTGGCCACATTTTGGCTCTAATCAATCATGTAAGTGACTTCTCACCATATTAGAGTCACTTTGCACCTTATAGGAGTCACTTGCCATCATATATTGGTACAATTAACATGTTAACATCATGTACATTCAATTAGAAATCCTTTTACCACCTCTTAGTGCCACATTCATCCGAGTCAATTTTGGTCCACATTTTGGTTCTAATTAACCATGTAAGTCACTTTTCACAATATTAGAGTCATTTTGCACCATATATGAGTCACTTTCCACAATCTATTTGTATAATTAACATGTTAACATCTTATACATCCAATTTGACATCCTTTTACCACCTATTAATGCCACTTTCATACAAGTTAATTTTGTTCTACATTTTGGCTCTAATCAACCATGTAAGTCACTTTTCACCATATTAGAGTCACTTTGGACCCTATAAGAGTCACTTTCCACCATATATTGATACAATTAACATTTTAACATCATGTACATGCAATTAGACATCCTTTAACCACCTCTTGGTACCCCTTCCCTACAAGTCAATTTTTGGCCACATTTTGGCTCTAATCAATCATGTAAGTGACTTCTCACCATATTAGAGTCACTTTGCACCTTATAGGAGTCACTTGCCATCATATATTGGTACAATTAACATGTTAACATCATGTACATTCAATTAGAAATCCTTTTACCACCTCTTAGTGCCACATTCATCCGAGTCAATTTTGGTCAACATTTTGGTTCTAATTAACCATGTAAGTCACTTTTCACAATATTAGAGTCATTTTGCACCATATATGAGTCACTTTCCACAATCTATTTGTATAATTAACATGTTAACATCTTATACATCCAATTTGACATCCTTTTACCACCTATTAATGCCACTTTCATACAAGTTAATTTTGTTCTACATTTTGGCTCTAATCAACCATGTAAGTCACTTTTCACCATATTAGAGTCACTTTGCACCCTATAAGAGTCACTTTCCACCATATATTGATACAATTAACATTTTAACATCATGTACATGGAATTAGACATCCTTTAACCACCTCTTGGTACCCCTTTCCTACAAGTCAATTTTTGGCCACATTTTGGCTCTAATCAATCATGTAAGTGACTTCTCACCATATTAGAGTCACTTTGCACCTTATAGGAGTCACTTGCCATGGTACAATTAACATGTTAACATCATGTACATTCAATTAGAAATCCTTTTACCACCTCTTAGTGCCATTTCATCTGAGTCTATTTTGGTCCACATTTTGGTTCTAATTAACCATGTAAGTCACTTTTCACCATATTAGAGTCATTTTGCACCTTATATGAGTCACTTTCCACAATTTATTTGTATATTTCACATGTTAACATCTTATACATCCAATTTGACATCCATTTACCACCTATTAATGCCACTTTCATACAAGTTAATTTTGTTCTACATTTTGGCTCTAATCAACCATGTAAGTCACTTTTCACCATATTAGAGTCACTTTGCACCCTATAAGAGTCACTTTACACCATATATTGATACAATTAACATGTTAACATCATGTACATGCAATTAGACATCCTTTAACCACCTCTTGGTACCCCTTTCCTACAAGTCAATTTTGGGCCACATTTTGGCTCTAATCAATCATGTAAGTGACTTCTCACCATATTAGAGTCACTTTGCACCTTATAGGAGTCACTTGCCATCATATATTGGTACAATTAACATGTTAACGTACATGCAATTAGAAATCCTTTTACCACCTCTTAGTGCCACATTCATCCGAGTCAATTTTGGTCCACATTTGGGTTCTAATTAACCATGTAAGTCACTTTTCATCATATTAGAGTTATTTTGCACCTTATATGAGACACTTTCCACAATCTATTTGTATAATTAACATGTTAACATCTTATACATCCAATTTGACATCCTTTTACCACCTCTTAGTTCCACTTTCATACAGGTCAATTCTGTTCCACATTTTGGTTCGAATCAACTATGTAAGTCACTTTTCACCATATTAGAGTAACTTTGCACCCTATAAGAGTCACTTTCCACCATAAATAAAACAATTAACATGTTAACATCATATACATCCAATTTGATATCCTTTTACCAACTATTAATGCCACTTTCATACAAGTTAATTTTGTTCTACATTTTGGCTCTAATCAACCTTGTAAGTCACTTTTCACCATATTAGAGTCACTTTGCACCCTATAAGAGTCACTTGTCACCATATATTGATACAATTAACATGTTAACATCATGTACATGCAATTAGACATCCTTTAACCACCTCTTGGTACCCCTTTCCTACAAGTCAATTTTGGGCCACATTTTGGCTCTATCAATCATGTAAGTGACTTCTCACCATATTAGAGTCACTTTGCACCTTATAAGAGTCACTTGCCATCATATATTGGTACAATTAACATGTTAACATCATGTACATGCAATTAGAAATCCTTTTACCACCTCTTAGTGCCACATTCATCCGAGTCAATTTTGGTCCACATTTTGGTTCTAATTAACCATGTAAGTCACTTTTCACCATATTAGAGTCACTTTGCACCCTATAAGAGTCACTTGTCACCATATATTGATACAATTAACATGTTAACATCATGTACATGCAATTAGACATCCTTCAACCACCTCTTGGTACCCCTTTCCTACAAGTCAATTTTGGGCCACATTTTGGCTCTAATCAATCATGTAAGTGACTTCTCACCATATTAGAGTCACTTTGCACCTTATAAGAGTCACTTGCAATCATATATTGGTACAATTAACATGTTAATATCATGTACATGCAATTAGAAATCCTTTTACCACCTCTTAGTGCCACATTCATCCGAGTCAATTTTGGTCCACATTTTGGTTCTAATTAACCATGTAAGTCACTTTTCACCATATTAGAGTCACTTTGCACCCTATAAAAGTCACTTTCCACCATAAATACAACAATTAACATGTTAACATCATATACATCCAATTTGATATCCTTTTACCACCTATTAATGCCATTTTCATACAAGTTAATTGTGTTCTACATTTTGGCTCTAATCAACCATGTAAGTCACTTTTCACCATATTAGAGTCACTTTGCACCCTATAAGAGTCACTTTCCACCATATATTGATACAATTAACATTTTAACATCATGTACATGCAATTAGACATCCTTTAACCACCTCTTGGTACCCCCTTTCCTACAAGTCAATTTTTGGCCACATTTTGGCTCTAATCAATCATGTAAGTGACTTCTCACCATATTAGAGTCACTTTGCACCTTATAGGAGTCACTTGCCATCATAAAATTGTACAATTAACATGTTAACATCATGTACATTCAATTAGAAATCCTTTTACCACCTCTTAGTGCCACATTCATCCGAGTCAATTTTGGTCCACATTTTGGTTCTAATTAACCATGTAAGTCACTTTTCACTATATTAGAGTCATTTTGCACCATATATGAGTCACTTTCCACAATCTATTTGTATAATTAACATGTTAACATCTTATACATCCAATTTGACATCCTTTTACCACCTATTAATGCCACTTTCATACAAGTTAATTTTGTTCTACATTTTGGCTCTAATCAACCATGTAAGTCACTTTTCACCATATTAGAGTCACTTTGCACCCTATACGAGTCACTTTCCACCATATATTGATACAATTAACATTTTAACATCATGTACATGGAATTAGACATCCTTTAACCACCTCTTGGTACCCCTTTCCTACAAGTCAATTTTTGGCCACATTTTGACTCTAATCAATCATGTAAGTGACTTCTCACCATATTAGAGTCACTTTGCACCTTATAGGAGTCACTTGCCATGGTACAATTAACATGTTAACATCATGTACATTCAATTAGAAATCCTTTTACCACCTCTTAGTGCCACATTCATCTGAGTCAATTTTGGTCCACATTTGGTTCTAATTAACCATGTAAGTCACTTTTCACCATATTCGAGTCATTTTGCACCTTATATGAGTCACTTTCCACAATTTATTTGTATATTTCACATGTTAACATCTTATACATCCAATTTGACATCCTTTTACCACCTATTAATGCCACTTTCATACAAGTTAATTTAGTTCTACATTTTGGCTCTAATCAACCATGTAAGTCACTTTTCACCATATTAGAGTCACTTTGCACCCTATAAGAGTCACTTTACACCATATATTGATACAATTAACATGTTAACATCATGTACATGCAATTAGACATCCTTTAACCACCTCTTGGTACCCCTTTCCTACAAGTCAATTTTTGGCCACATTTTGGCTCTAATCAATCATGTAAGTGACTTCTCACCATATTAGAGTCACTTTGCACCTTATAGGAGTCACTTGCCATCATATATTGGTACAATTAACATGTTAACATCAGTACATGCAATTAGAAATCCTTTTACCACCTCTTAGTGCCACATTCATCCGAGTCAATTTTGGTCCACATTTTGGTTCTAATTAACCATGTAAGTCACTTTTCACCATATTAGAGTCATTTTGCACCTTATATGAGTCACTTTCCACAATCTATTTGTATAATTAACATGTTAACATCTTATACATCCAATTTGACATCCTTTTACCACCTCTTAGTTCCACTTTCATACAGGTCAATTCTGTTCCACATTTTGGTTCTAATCAACTATGTAAGTCACTTTTCACCATATTAGAGTCACTTTGCACCCTATAAGAGTCACTTTCCACCATAAATAAAACAATTAACATGTTAACATCATATACATCCAATTTGATATCCTTTACCCACCTATTGAATGCCACTTTCATACAAGTTAATTTTGTTCTACATTTTGGCTCTAATCAACCTTGTAAGTCACTTTTCGCCATATTAGAGTCACTTTGCACCTATAATAGTCACTTGTCACTCATATATTGATACAATTAACATGTTAACATCATGTACATGCAATTAGAAATCCTTTTACCACCTCTTAGTGCCACATTCATCCGAGTCAATTTTGGTCCACATTTTGGTTCTAATTAACCATGTAAGTCACTTTTCACCATATTAGAGTCATTTTGCACCTTATATGAGTCACTTTCCACAATCAATTTGTATAATTAAAATGTTAACATCTTATACATCCAATTTGACATCCTCTTACCACCTCTTTAGTTCCACTTTCATACAGGTCAATTATGTTCCACATTTTGGTTCTAATCAACCATGTAAGTCACTTTTCGCCATATTAGAGTCACTTTGCACCCTATAAGAGTCACTTTCCAGCATAAATACAACAATTAACATGTTAACATCATATACATCCAATTTGATATCCTTTTACCACCTATTAATGCCACTTTCATACAAGTTAATTTTGTTCCACATTTTGGCTCTAATCAACCATGTAAGTCACTTTTCACCATATTAGAGTCACTTTACACCCTATAAGAGTCACTTGTCACCACATATTGATACAATTAACATTTTAACATCATGTACATGCAATTAGACATCCTTTAACCACCTCTTGGTACCCCTTCCTACAAGTCAATTTTGGGCCACATTTTGGCTCTAATCAATCATGTAAGTGACTTCTCACCATATTAGAGTCACTTTGCACCTTATAAGAGTCACTTGCCATCATATATTGGTACAATTAACATGTTAACATCATGTACATTCAATTAGAAATCCTTTTACCACCTCTTAGTGCCACATTCATCCGAGTCAATTTTGGTCCACATTTTGGTTCTAATTAACCATGTAAGTCACTTTTCACCATATTAGAGTCATTTTGCACCTTATATGAGTCACTTTCCACAATCAATTTGTATAATTAACATGTTAACATCTTATACATCCAATTTGACATCCTTTTACCACCTCTTAGTTCCACTTTCATACAGGTCAATTATGTTCCACATTTTGGTTCTAATCAACCATGTAAGTCACTTTTCGCCATATTAGAGTCACTTTGCACCCTATAAGAGTCACTTTCCACCATAAATACAACAATTAACATGTTAACATCATATACATCCAATTTGATATCCTTTTACCACCTATTAATGCCACTTTCATACAAGTTAATTTTGTTCTACATTTTGGCTCTAATCAACCATGTAAGTCACTTTTCACCATATTAGAGTCACTTTGCACCCTATAAGAGTCACTTTCCACCATATATTGATACAATTAACATTTTAACATCATGTACATGCAATTAGACATCCTTTAACCACCTCTTGGTACCCCTTTCCTACAAGTCAATTTTTGGCCACATTTTGGCTCTAATCAATCATGTAAGTGACTTCTCACCATATTAGAGTCACTTTGCACCTTATAGGAGTCACTTGCCATCATATATTGGTACAATTAACATGTTAACATCATGTACATTCAATTAGAAATCCTTTTACCACCTCTTAGTGCCACATTCATCCGAGTCAATTTTGGTCCACATTTTGGTTCTAATTAACCATGTAAGTCACTTTTCACAATATTAGAGTCATTTTGCACCATATATGAGTCACTTTCCACAATCTATTTGTATAATTAACATGTTAACATCTTATACATCCAATTTGACATCCTTTTACCACCTATTAATGCCACTTTCATACAAGTTAATTTTGTTCTACATTTTGGCTCTAATCAACCATGTAAGTCACTTTTCACCATATTAGAGTCACTTTGGACCCTATAAGAGTCACTTTCCACCATATATTGATACAATTAACATTTTAACATCATGTACATGCAATTAGACATCCTTTAACCACCTCTTGGTACCCCTTCCCTACAAGTCAATTTTTGGCCACATTTTGGCTCTAATCAATCATGTAAGTGACTTCTCACCATATTAGAGTCACTTTGCACCTTATAGGAGTCACTTGCCATCATATATTGGTACAATTAACATGTTAACATCATGTACATTCAATTAGAAATCCTTTTACCACCTCTTAGTGCCACATTCATCCGAGTCAATTTTGGTCCACATTTTGGTTCTAATTAACCATGTAAGTCACTTTTCACCATATTAGAGTCATTTTGCACCTTATATGAGTCACTTTCCACAATCAATTTGTATAATTAACATGTTAACATCTTATACATCCAATTTGACATCCTTTTACCACCTCTTAGTTCCACTTCATACAGGTCAATTATGTTCCACATTTTGGTTCTAATCAACCATGTAAGTCACTTTTCACCATATTAGAGTCACTTTGCACCCTATAAGAGTCACTTTCCACCATAAATACAACAATTAACATGTTAACATCATATACATCCAATTTGATATCCTTTTACCACCTATTAATGCCACTTTCATACAAGTTAATTTTGTTCTACATTTTGGCTCTAATCAACCATGTAAGTCACTTTTCACCATATTAGAGTCACTTTGGACCCTATAAGAGTCACTTTCCACCATATATTGATACAATTAACAAAACATCATGTACATGCAATTAGACATCCTTTAACCACCTCTTGGTACCCCTTCCCTACAAGTCAATTTTTGGCCACATTTTGGCTCTAATCAATCATGTAAGTGACTTCTCACCATATTAGAGTCACTTTGCACCTTATAGGAGTCACTTGCCATCATATATTGGTACAATTAACATGTTAACATCATGTACATTCAATTAGAAATCCTTTTACCACCTCTTAGTGCCACATTCATCCGAGTCAATTTTGGTCAACATTTTGGTTCTAATTAACCATGTAAGTCACTTTTCACAATATTAGAGTCATTTTGCACCATATATGAGTCACTTTCCACAATCTATTTGTATAATTAACATGTTAACATCTTATACATCCAATTTGACATCCTTTTACCACCTATTAATGCCACTTTCATACAAGTTAATTTTGTTCTACATTTTGGCTCTAATCAACCATGTAAGTCACTTTTCACCATATTAGAGTCACTTGCACCCTATAAGAGTCACTTTCCACCCATATATTGATACAATTAACATTTTAACATCATGTACATGGAATTAGACATCCTTTAACCACCTCTTGGTACCCCTTTCCTACAAGTCAATTTTTGGCCACATTTTGGCTCTAATCAATCATGTAAGTGACTTCTCACCATATTAGAGTCACTTTGCACCTTATAGGAGTCACTTGCCATGGTACAATTAACATGTTAACATCATGTACATTCAATTAGAAATCCTTTTACCACCTCTTAGTGCCATTCATCTGAGTCTATTTTGGTCCACATTTTGGTTCTAATTAACCATGTAAGTCACTTTTCACCATATTAGAGTCATTTTGCACCTTATATGAGTCACTTTCCACAATTTATTTGTATATTTCACATGTTAACATCTTATACATCCAATTTGACATCCATTTACCACCTATTAATGCCACTTTCATACAAGTTAATTTTGTTCTACATTTTGGCTCTAATCAACCATGTAAGTCACTTTTCACCATATTAGAGTCACTTTGCACCCTATAAGAGTCACTTTACACCATATATTGATACAATTAACATGTTAACATCATGTACATGCAATTAGACATCCTTTAACCACCTCTTGGTACCCCTTTCCTACAAGTCAATTTTGGGCCACATTTTGGCTCTAATCAATCATGTAAGTGACTTCTCACCATATTAGAGTCACTTGCACCTTATAAGAGTCACTTGCCATCATATATTGGTACAATTAACATGTTAACGTACATGCAATTAGAAATCCTTTTACCACCTCTTAGTGCCACATTCATACCGAGTCAATTTTGGTCCACATTTTGGTTCTAATTAACCATGTAAGTCACTTTTCATCATATTAGAGTTATTTTGCACCTTATATGAGTCACTTTCCACAATCTATTTGTATAATTAACATGTTAACATCTTATACATCCAATTTGACATCCTTTTACCACCTCTTAGTTCCACTTTCATACAGGTCAATTCTGTTCCACATTTTGGTTCTAATCAACTATGTAAGTCACTTTTCACCATATTAGAGTCACTTTGCACCCTATAAGAGTCACTTTCCACCATAAATACAACAATTAACATGTTAACATCATATACATCCAATTTGATATCCTTTTACCAACTATTAATGCCACTTTCATACAAGTTAATTTTGTTCTATATTTTGGCTCTAATCAACCTTGTAAGTCACTTTTCACCATATTAGAGTCACTTTGCAACCTATAAGAGTCACTTGTCACCATATATTGATACAATTAACATGTTAACATCATGTACATGCAATTAGACATCCTTTAACCACCTCTTGGTACCCCTTTCCTACAAGTCAATTTTGGGCCACATTTTGGCTCTAATCAATCATGTAAGTGACTTCTCACCATATTAGAGTCACTTTGCACCTTATAAGAGTCACTTGCCATCATATATTGGTACAATTAACATGTTAACATCATGTACATGCGATTAGAAATCCTTTTACCACCTCTTAGTGCCACATTCATCCGAGTAATTTTGGTCCACATTTGGTTCTAATTAACCATGTAAGTCACTTTTCACCATATTAGAGTCATTTTGCACCTTATATGAGTCACTTTCCACAATCAATTTGTATAATTAACATGTTAACATCTTATACATCCAATTTGACATCCTTTTACCCCCTCTTAGTTCCACTTTCATACAGGTCAATTATGTTCCACATTTTGGTTCTAATCAACCATGTAAGTCACTTTTCGCCATATTAGAGTCACTTTGCACCCTATAAGAGTCACTTTCCACCATAAATACAACAATTAACATGTTAACATCATATACATCCAATTTGATATCCTTTACCACCTATTAATGCCACTTTCATACAAGTTAATTTTGTTCTACATTTTGGCTCTAATCAACCATGTAAGTCACTTTTCACCATATTAGAGTCACTTTGCACCTATAAGAGTCACTTGTCACCATATATTGATACAATTAACATGTTAACATCATGTACATGCAATTAGACATCCTTTAACCACCTCTTGGTACCCCTTTCCTACAAGTCAATTTTGGGCCACATTTTGGCTCTAATCAATCATGTAAGTGACTTCTCACCATATTAGAGTCACTTTGCACCTTATAAGAGTCACTTGCCATCATATATTGGTACAATTAACATGTTAACATCATGTACATGCAATTAGAAATCCTTTTACCACCTCTTAGTGCCACATTCATCCGAGTCAATTTTGGTCCACATTTTGGTTCTAATTAACCATGTAAGTCACTTTTCACCATATTAGAGTCATTTTGCACCTTATATGAGTCACTTTCCACAATCCTATTTGTATAATTAACATGTTAACATCTTATACATCCAATTTGACATCCTTTTACCACCTCTTAGTTCCACTTTCATACAGGTCAATTCTGTTCCACATTTTGGTCTCTAATCAACTATGTAAGTCACTTTTCACCATATTAGAGTCACTTTGCACCCTATAAGAGTCACTTTCCACCATAAATAAAACAATTAACATGTTAACATCATATACATCCCAATTTGATATCCTTTTACCAACTATTAATGCACTTTCATACAAGTTAATTTTGTTCTACATTTTGGCTCTAATCAACCTTGTAAGTCACTTTTCGACCATATTAGAGTCACTTTGCACCCTATAAGAGTCACTTGTCACCATATATTGATACAATTAACATGTTAACATCATGTACATGCAATTAGACATCCTTAACCACCTCTGGTACCCCTTTCCTACAAGTCAATTTTTGGCCACATTTTGGCTATAATCAATCATGTAAGTGACTTCTCACCATATTAGAGGTCACTTTGCACCTTATAAGAGTCACTTGCCATCATATATTGGTACAATTAACATGTTAACATCATGTACATGCAAATTTTGGTCCACATTTTTGGTTCTAATTAACCATGTAGTCACTTTTCACCATATTAGAGTCATTTTGCACCCTTATATGAGTCACTTTCCACAATCCTATTTGTATAATTAACATGTTAACATCTATACATCCAATTTGACATCCTTTTACCACCTCTTAGTTCCACTTTCATACAGGTCAATTCTGTTCCACATTTGGTTCTAATCAACATGGTAAGTCACTTTTCACCATATTAGAGTCACTTTGCACCCTATAAGAGTCACTTTCCACCATAAATACAACAATTAACATGTACATCATATACATCCAATTTGATATCCTTTACCAACGTATTAATGCCACTTTCATACAAGTTAATTTGTTTCTATATTTTGGCTCTAATCAACCATTGTAAGTCACTTTTCACCATATTAGAGTCACTTTGAACCCTATAAGAGTCACTTGTCACCATATATTGATACAATTAACATGTTAACATCATGTACATGCAATTAGACATCCTTTAACCACCTCTTGGTACCCCTTTCCTACAAGTCAATTTTGGGCCACATTTTGGCTCTAATCAATCATGTAAGTGACTTCTCACCATATTAGAGTCACTTTGCACCTTATAAGAGTCACTTGCCATCATATATTGGTACAATTAACATGTTAACATCATGTACATGCAATTAGAAATCCTTTTACCACCTCTTAGTGCCACATTCATCCGAGTCAATTTTGGTCAATATTTTGGTTCTAATTAACCATGTAAGTCACTTTTCACCATATTAGAGTCATTTTGCACCCTTATATGAGTCACTTTCCACAATCTATTTGTATAATTAACATGTTAACATCTTATACATCAATTTGACATCCTTTTACCACCTCTTAGTTCCACTTTCATACAGGTCAATTATGGTCCACATTTTGGTTCTAATCAACCATGTAAGTCACTTTTCACCATATTAGAGTCACTTTGCACCCTATAAGAGTCACTTTCCACCATAAATACAACAATTAACATGTTAACATCTATACATCCAATTTGATATCCTTTTACCACCTATTAATGCCACTTTCATACAAGTTAATTTTGTTCCATATTTTGGCTCTAATCAACCATGTAAGTCACTTTTCACCATATTAGAGTCACTTTGCACCCTATAAGAGTCACTTGTCACCATATATTGATACAATTAACATGTTAACATCATGTACATGCAATTAGACATCCTTTAACCACCTCTTGGTACCCCTTTCCTACAAGTCAATTTTGGGCCACATTTTGGCTCTAATCAATCATGTAAGTGACTTCTCACCATATTAGAGTCACTTTGCACCTTATAAGAGTCACTTGCCATCATATATTGGTACAATTAACATGTTAACATCATGTACATGCAATTAGAAATCCTTTTACCACCTCTTAGTGCCACATTCATCCGAGTCAATTTTGGTCCACATTTTGGTTCTAATTAACCATGTAAGTCACTTTTCACCATATTAGAGTCATTTTGCACCCTATATGAGTCACTTTCCACAATCTATTTGTATAATTAACATGTTAACATCATATACATCCAATTTTACATCCTTTTACCACCTCTTAGTTCCACTTTCCTACAGGTCAATTTGTTCCACATTTTGGTTCTAATCAACCATGTAAGTCACTTTTCACCATATTAGAGTCACTTTGCACCCTATACGAGTCACTTTCCACCATAAATACAACAATTAACATGTTAACATCATATACATCCAATTTGATATCCTTTTTACCACCTATTAATGCCACTTTTCATACAAGTTAATTTTGTTCACATTTTGGCTCTAATCAACATGTAAGTCACTTTTCACCATATTAGAGTCACTTTGCACCCTATAAGAGTCACTTGTCACCATATATTGATACAATTAACATGTTAACATCATGTACATGCAATTAGACATCCTTTAACACCTCTTGGTACCCTTTCCTACAAGTCAATTTTGGCCACATTTTGGCTCTAATCAATCATGTAAGTGACTTCTCACCATATTAGAGTCACTTTGCACCTTATAAGAGTCACTTGCCATCATATATTGGTACAACTAACATGTTAACATCATGTACATGCAATTAGAAATCCTTTTACCACCTCTTAGTGCCACATTCATCCGAGTCAATTTTGTTCCACATTTTGGTTCTTATTAACCTGTAAGTCACTTTTCACCATATTAGAGTCATTTTGCACCCTATATGAGTCACTTTCCACAATCTATTTTATAATTAACATGTTAACATCTTATACATCCAATTTTGACATCCTTTTACCACCTCTTAGTTCCACTTTCATACAGGTCAATTTTGTTCCACATTTTGGTTCTAATCAACCATGTAGTCACTTTTCACCATATTAGAGTCACTTTGCACCCTATAAGAGTCACTTTCCACCATAAATACCACAATTAACATGTTAACATCATATACATCCAATTTGATATCCTTTTACCAACTATTAATGCCACTTTCATACAAGTTAATTTTGTTCTACATTTTTGCTCTAATCAACCATGTAACTCACTTTTCACCATATTAGAAGTCACTTTGCACCCTATAAGAGTCACTTGTCACCATATATTGATACAATTAACATGTTAACATCATGTACATGCACTTAGACGTCCTTTAACCACCTCTTGGTACCCCTTTCCTACAAGTCAATTTTTGGCCACATTTTGGCTCTAATCAATCATGTAAGTGACTTCTCACCATATTAGAGTCACTTTGCACCTTATAAGAGTCACTTGCCATCATATATTGGTACAGTTAACATGTTAACATCATGTACATGCAATTAGAGAATCCTTTTACCACCTCTTAGTGCCACATTCATCCGAGTCAATTTTGGTCCACATTTTGGTTCTAATTAACCGTGTAAGTCACTTTTCACCATATTAGAGTCATTTTGCACCCTATATGAGTCACTTTCCACAATCTATTTGTATAATTAACATGTTAACATCATATACATCCAATTGACATCCTTTTACCACCTCTTAGTTCCACTTTCATACATGTCAATTTGGTCCACATTTTGGTTCTAATCAACCATGTAAGTCACTTTTCACCATATTAGAGTCACTTTGCACCCTATAAGAGTCACTTTCCACCATAAATACAACAATTAACATGTTAACATCATATACATCCAATTTGATATCCTTTTACCACCTATTAATGCCACTTTCATACAAGTTAATTTTGTTCCACATTTGGCTCTAATCAACCATGTAAGTCACTTTTCACCATATTAGAGTCACTTTGCACCCTATAAGAGTCACTTGTCACCATATATTGATAAAATTACATGTTAACATCATGTACATGCAATTAGACATCCTTTAACCACCTCTTGGTACCCCTTTCCTACAAGTCAATTTTGGCCACATTTTGGCTCTAATCAATCATGTAAGTGACTTCTCACCATATTAGAGTCACTTTGCACCTTATAAGAGTCACTTGCCATCATATATTGGTACAATTAACATGTTAACATCATGTACATGCAATTAGAAATCCTTTTACCACCTCTTAGTGCCACATTCATCCGAGTCAATTTTGGTCCACATTTTGGTTCTAATTAACCATGTAAGTCACTTTTCACATATTAGAGTCATTTTGCACCTATATGAGTCACTTTCCACAATCTATTTGTATAATTAACATGTTAACATCATATACATCCAATTTTATATCCTTTTACCACCTCTTAGTTCCACTTTCATACAGGTCAATTTTGTTCCACATTTTGGTTCTAATCAACTATGTAAGTCACTTTTCACCATTATTAGAGTCACTTTGCACCCTATAAGAGTCACTTTCCACCATAAATACAACAATTAACATGTTAACATCATATACATCCAATTTGATATCCTTTTACCACCTATTAATGCCACTTTCATACAAGTTAATTTTGTTCCATATTTTGGCTCTAATCAACCATGTAAGTCACTTTTCACCATATTAGAGTCACTTTGCAACCTATAAGAGTCACTTGTCACCATATATTGATACAATTAACATGTTAACATCATGTACATGCAATTAGACATCCTTTAACCACCTCTTGGTACCCCTTCCTACAAGTCAATTTTGGGCCACATTTTGGCTCTAATCAATCATGTAAGTGACTTCTCACCATATTAGAGTCACTTTGCACCTTATAAGAGTCACTTGCCATCATATATTGGTACATTTAACATGTTAACATCATGTACATGCGATTAGAAATCCTTTTACCACCTTTTAGTGCCACATTATGCAATTCAATTTTTGTCCACATTTTGGTTCTAATCAACCATGTAAGTCACTTTTCACCGTATTAGAGTCACTTTGCACCCTATAAGAGTCACTTTCCACCATAAATACAACAATTAACATGTTAACATCATATACATCCAATTTGATATCCTTTGACCACCTATTAATGCCACTTTCATACAAGTTAATTTTGTTCCACATTTTGGCGCTAATCAACCATGTAAGTCACTTTTCACCATATTAGAGTCACTTTGCACCCTATAAGAGTCACTTGTCACCATATATTGAAAAAGTAAATGTTAACATCATGTACATGCAATTAGACATCCTTTAACCACCTCTTGGTACCCTTTCCTACAAGTCAATTTTTGGCCACATTTTGGCTCTAATCAATTATGTAAGTGACTTCTCACCATATTAGAGTCACTTTGCACCTTATAAGAGTCACTTGCCATCATATATTGGTACAACTAAAATGTTAACATCATGTACATGCAATTAGAAATCCTTTTACCACCTCTTAGTGCCAAATTCATCCGAGTCAATTTTGTTCCACATTTTGGTTCTTATTAACCAAGTCACTTTTCACCATATTAGAGTCATTTTGCACCCTATATGAGTCACTTTCCACAATCTATTTTTATAATTAACATGTTAACATCATATACATCCAATTTTATATTGTTTTACCACCTCTTAGTTCCACTTTCATACAGGTCAATTTTGTTCCACATTTTGGTTCTAATCAACCATGTTAGTCACTTTTCACCATTTTAGAGTCACTTTGCACCCTATAAGAGTCACTTTCCACCATAAATACAACAATTAACATGTTAACATCATATACATCCAATTTGATATCCTTTTACCACGTATTAATGCCACTTTCATACAAGTTAATTTTGTTCCATATTTTTGCTCTAATCAACCATGTAACTCACTTTTCACCATATTAGAATCACTTTGCACCCTATAAGAGTCACTTGTCACCATATATTGATACAATTAACATGTTAACATCATGTACATGCACTTAGACGTCCTTTAACCACCTCTTGGTACCCCTTTCCTACAAGTCAATTTTTGGCCATATTTTGGCTCTAATCAATCATGTAAGTGACTTCTCAGCATATTAGAGTCACTTTGCACCTTATAAGAGTCACTTGCCATCATATATTGGTACAGTTAACATGTTAACATCATGTACATACAATTAGAGATCCTTTTACCACCTCTTAGTGCCACATTCATCCGAGTCAATTTTGGTCCACATTTTGGTTCTAATTAACCGTGTAAGTCACTTTTCACCATATTAGAGTCATTTTGCACCCTATATGAGTCACTTTCCACAATCTATTTGTATAATTAACATGTTAACATCATATACATCCAATTTGACATCCTTTTACCACCTCTTAGTTCCACTTTCCTACATGTCAATTTTGTTCCACATTTTGGTTCTAATCAACCATGTAAGTCACTTTTCACCATATTAGAGTCACTTTGCACCCTATAAGAGTCACTTTCCACCATAAATACAACAATTAACATGTTAACATCATATACATCCAATTTGATATCCTTTTACCACCTATTAATGCCACTTTCATACAAGTTAATTTTGTTCCACATTTTGGCTCTAATCAACCATGTAAGTCACTTTTCACCATATTAGAGTCACTTTGCACCCTATAAGAGTCACTTGTCACCATATATTGAAAAATTAACATGTTAACATCATGTACATGCAATTAGACATCCTTTAACCACCTCTTGGTACCCTTTCCTACAAGTCAATTTTTGGCCACATTTTGGCTCTAATCAATCATGTAAGTGACTTCTCACCATATTAGAGTCACTTTGCACCTTATAAGAGTCACTTGCCATCATATATTGGTACAATTAACATGTTAACATCATGTACATGCAATTAGAAATCCTTTTACCACCTCTTAGTGCCAAATTCATCCGAGTCAATTTTGGTCCACATTTTGGTTCTAATTAACCATGTAAGTCACTTTTCACCATATTAGAGTCATTTTGCACCCTATATGAGTCACTTTCCACAATCTATTTGTATAATTAACATGTTAACATCATATACATCCAATTTTATATCCTTTTACCACCTCTTAGTTCCACTTTCATACAGGTCAATTTTGTTCCACATTTTGGTTCTAATCAACCATGTTAGTCACTTTTCACCATTTTAGAGTCACTTTGCACCCTATAAGAGTCACTTTCCACCATAAATACAACAATTAACATGTTAACATCATATACATCCAATTTGATATCCTTTTACCACCTATTAATGCCACTTTCATACAAGTTAATTTTGTTCCATATTTTGGCTCTAATCAACCATGTAAGTCACTTTTCACCATATTAGAATCACTTTGCACCCTATAAGAGTCACTTGTCACCATATATTGATACAATTAACATGTTAACATCATGTACATGCAATTAGACGTCCTTTAACCACCTCTTGGTACCCCTTTCCTACAAGTCAATTTTTGGCCACATTTTGGCTCTAATCAATCATGTAAGTGACTTCTCAGCATATTAAAGTCACTTTGCACCTTATAAGAGTCACTTGCCATCATATATTGGTACAGTTAACATGTTAACATCATGTACATGCAATTAAAAATCCTTTTACCACCTCTTAGTGCCACGTTCATACGAGTCAATTTTGGTCCACATTTTGCTTCTAATTAACCATGTAAGTCACTTTTCACCATATTAGAGTCATTTTGCTCCCTATATGAGTCAGTTTCTACAATCTATTTATATAATTAACATGTTAACATCATATACATCCAAGTTGACATCTTTTTACCACCTCTTAGTTCCACTTTCATACATGTCAATTTTGGTCCACATTTTGGTTCTAATCAACCATGTAAGTCACTTTTCACCATATTAGAGTCACTTTGCACCCTATAAGAGTCACTTTCCGCCATAAATACAACAATTAACATGTTAACATCATATACGTCCAATTTGATATCCATTTACCACCTATTAATGCCACTCTCATACAAGTTAATTTTGTTCCACATTTTGGCTCTAATCAACCATGTAAGTCACTTTTCACCATATTAGAATCACTTTGCACCCTATAAGAGTAACTTGTCACCATATATTGATACAATTAACATGTTAACATCATGTACATGCAATTAGACATCCTTTAACCACCTCTTGGTACTCCTTTCCTACAAGTCAATTTTTGGCCACATTTTGCTTCTAATCAATCATGTAAGTGACTTCTCACCATATTAGAGTCACTTTGCACCTTATAAGAGTCACTTGCCATCATATATTGGTACAATTAACATGTTAACATCATGTACATGCAATTAGAAATCCTTTTACCACCTCTTAGTGCCACATTCATGCAATTCAATTTTTGTCCACATTTTGGTTCTAATCAACCATGTAAGTCACTTTTCACCATATTAGAGTCACTTTGCACCCTATAAGAGTCACTTTCCACCATAAATACAACAATTAACATGTTAACATCATATACATCCAATTTGATATCCTTTTACCACCTATTAATGCCACTTTCATACAAGTTAATTTTGTTCCACATTTTGGCGCTAATCAACCATGTAAGTCACTTTTCACCATATTAGAGTCACTTTGCACCCTATAAGAGTCACTTGTCACCATATATTGAAAAAATTAACATGTTAACATCATGTACATGCAATTAGACATCCTTTAACCACCTCTTGGTACCTTTCCTACAAGTCAATTTTTGGCCACATTTTGGCTCTAATCAATTATGTAAGTGACTTCTCACCATATTAGAGTCACTTTGCACCTTATAAGAGTCACTTGCCATCATATATTGGTACAATTAACATGTTAACATCATGTACATGCAATTAGAAATCCTTTTACCACCTCTTAGTGCCAAATTCATCCGAGTCAATTTTGTCCACATTTTGGTTCTATTAACCATGTAAGTCACTTTTCACCATATTAGAGTCATTTTGCACCCTATATGAGTCACTTTCCACAATCTATTTGTATAATTAACATGTTAACATCATATACATCCAATTTTATATCCTTTTACCACCTCTTAGTTCCACTTTCATACAGGTCAATTTGTTCCACATTTTGGTTCTAATCAACCATGTTAGTCACTTTTCACCATTTTAGAGTCACTTTGCACCCTATAAGAGTCACTTTCCACCATAAATACAACAATTAACATGTTAACATCATATACATCCAATTTGATATCCTTTTACCACCTATTAATGCCACTTTCATACAAGTTAATTTTGTTCCATATTTTGGCTCTAATCAACCATGTAACTCACTTTTCACCATATTAGAATCACTTTGCACCCTATAAGAGTCACTTGTCACCATATATTGATACAATTAACATGTTAACATCATGTACATGCAATTAGACGTCCTTTAACCACCTCTTGGTACCCCTTTCCTACAAGTCAATTTTTGGCCATATTTTGGCTCTAATCAATCATGTAAGTGACTTCTCAGCATATTAGAGTCACTTTGCACCTTATAAGAGTCACTTGCCATCATATATTGGTACAGTTAACATGTTAACATCATGTACATACAATTAGAAATCCTTTTACCACCTCTTAGTGCCACATTCATCCGAGTCAATTTTGGTCCACATTTTGGTTCTAATTAACCGTGTAAGTTACTTTTCACCATATTAGAGTCATTTTGCACCCTATATGAGTCACTTTCCACAATCTATTTGTATAATTAACATGTTAACATCATATACATCCAATTTGACATCCTTTTACCACCTCTTAGTTCCACTTTCATACATGTCAATTTTGGTCCACATTTTGGTTCTAATCAACCATGTAAGTCACTTTTCACCATATTAGAGTCACTTTGCACCCTATAAGAGTCACTTTCCACCATAAATACAACAATTAACATGTTAACATCATATACATCCAATTTGATATCCTTTTACCACCTATTAATGCCACTTTCATACAAGTTAATTTTGTTCCACATTTTGGCTCTAATCAACCATGTAAGTCACTTTTCACCATATTAGAGTCACTTTGCACCCTATAAGAGTCACTTGTCACCATATATTGATATAATTAACATGTTAATATCTTGTACATGCAATTAGACATCCTTTAACCACCTCTTGGTACCCTTTCCTACAAGTCAATTTTTGGCCACATTTTGGCTCTAATCAATCATGTAAGTGACTTCTCACCATATTAGAGTCACTTTGCACCTTATAAGAGTCACTTGCCATCATATATTGGTACAATTAACATGTTAACATCATGTACATGCAATTAGAAATCCTTTTACCACCTCTTAGTGCCAAATTCATCCGAGTCAATTTTGGTCCACATTTTGGTTCTAATTAACCATGTAAGTCACTTTTCACCATATTAGAGTCATTTTGCACCCTATATGAGTCACTTTCCACAATCTATTTGTATAATTAACATGTTAACATCATATACATCCAATTTTATATCCTTTTACCACCTCTTAGTTCCACTTTCATACTGGTCAATTTTGTTCCACATTTTGGTTCTAATCAACAATGTTAGTCACTTTTCACCATTTTAGAGTCACTTTGCACCCTATAAGAGTCACTTTCCACCATAAATACAACAATTAACATGTTAACATCATATACATCCAATTTGACATCCTTTTACCACCTATTAATGCTACTTTCATACAAGTTAATTTTGTTCCATATTTTGGCTCTAATCAACTATGTAAGTCACTTTTCACCATATTAGAATCACTTTGCACCCTATAAGAGTCACTTGTCACCATATATTGATACAATTAACATGTTAACATCATGTACATGCAATTAGACGTCCTTTAACCACCTCTTGGTACCCCTTTCCTACAAGTCAATTTTTGGCCACATTTTGGCTCTAATCAATCATGTAAGTACTTCTCAGCATATTAAAGTCACTTTGCACCTTATAAGAGTCACTTGCCATCATATATTGGTACAGTTTACATGCAATTAATAATCCTTTTACCACCTCTTAGTGCCACATTCATGCAAGTCAATTTTGGTCTACATTTTGGTTCTAATTAACCATGTATGTCACTTTTCACCATATTAGAGTCATTTTGCACCTATATGAGTCACTTTCCACAATCTATTTGTATAATAAACATGTTAACATCATATACATCCAATTTGACATCCTTTTACCACCTATTAATTCTACTTTCATACAAGTTAATTTTGTTCCACATTTTGGCTCTAATCAACCATTTAAGTCACTTTTCAACATATTGGAGTCACTTTGCGTCCTATAAGAGTCACTTGCCACAATTTATTGATACAATTAACATGTTAATATCATGTAGATGCAATTAGACATCCTTTAACCACCTCTTGGTACTCCATTCCTACAAGTCAATTTTGGGCCACATTTTGGTTCTAATCAATCATGTAAGTGACTTCTCACCATATTAGAGTCACTTTTCACCTTATAGGAGTCACTTGCCATCATATATTGGTACAATTAACATGTTAACATCATGTACATGCAATTAGAAATCCTTTTACCACCTCTTAGTGCCACATTCATGCAAGTCAATTTTGGTCCACATTTTGGTTCTAATTAACCGTGTAAGTCACTTTTCACCATATTAGAGTCATTTTGCACCCTATATGAGTCACTTTCCACAATCTATTTGTATAATTAACATGTTAACATCATATACATCCAATTTGACATCCTTTTACCACCTCTTAGTTCCACTTTCATACATGTCAATTTTGGTCCACATTTTGGTTCTAATCAACACTGTAAGTCATTTTTCACCATATTAGAGTCACTTTGCACACTATAAGAGTCACTTTCCACCATAAATACGACAATTAACATGTTAACATCATATACATCCAATTTGATATCCTTTTACCACCTATTAATGCCACTTTCATACAAGTTAATTTTGTTCCACATTTTGGCTCTAATCAATCATATAAGTCACTTTTCACCATATTAGAGTCACTTTGCACCCTATAAGAGTCACTTGTCACCATATATTGAAAAATTAACATGTTAACATCATGTACATGCAATTAGACATCCTTTAACCACCTCTTGGTACCCCTTTCCTACAAGTCAATTTTTGGCCACATTTTGGCTCTAATCAATCATGTAAGTGACTTCTCACCATATTAGAGTCACTTTGCACCTTATAAGAGTCACTTCCCATCATATATTGGTACAATTAACATGTTAACATCATGTACATGCAATTAGAAATCCTTTTACCACCTCTTAGTGCCAAATTCATCCGAGTCAATTTTGGTCCACATTTTGGTTCTAATTAACCATGTAAGTCACTTTTCACCATATTAGAGTCATTTTGCACCCTATATGAGTCACTTTCCACAATCTATTTGTATAATTAACATGTTAACATCATATACATCCAATTTTATATCGTTTTACCACTTCTTAGTTCCACTTTCATACAGGTCAATTTTGTTCCACATTTTGGTTCTAATCAACCATGTTAGTCACTTTTCACCATTTTAGAGTCACTTTGCACCCTATATGAGTCACTTTCCACCATAAATACAACAATTAACATGTTAACATCATATACATCCAATTTGATATCCTTTTACCACCTATTAATGCCACTTTCATACAAGTTAATTTTGTTCCATATTTTGGCTCTAATCAACCATGTAAGTCACTTTTCACCATATTAGAATCACTTTGCACCCTATAAGAGTCACTTGTCACCATATATTGATACAATTAACATGTTAACATCATGTACATGCAATTAGACATCCTTTAACCACCTCTTGGTACCCCTTTCCTACAAGTCAATTTTTGGCCACGTTTTGGCTCTAATCAATCATGTAAGTGACTTCTCACCATATTAAAGTCACTTTGCACCTTATAAGAGTCACTTGCTATCATATATTGGTACAGTTAACATGTTAACATCATGTACATGCAATTAAAAATCCTTTTACCACCTCTTAGTGCCACGTTCATACGAGTCAATTTTGGTCCACATTTTGGTTCTAATTAACCATGTAAGTCACTTTTCACCATATTAGAGTCATTTTGCTCCCTATATGAGTCAGTTTCTACAATCTATTTATATAATTAACATGTTAACATCATATACATCCAAGTTGACATCTTTTTACCACCTCTTAGTTCCAATTTCATACAGGTCGATTTTGTTCCACAATTTGGTTCTAATCAAACTATGTAAGTCACTTTTCACCATATTAAAGTCACTTTGCACCCTATAAGAGTCACTTTCCACCATATATACAACAATTAACATGTTAACATCATATACATCCAATTTAACATCCTTTTACCACCTATTAATGCCACTTTCATACAAGTTAATTTTGTTCCACATTTTGGCTTTAATCAACCAAGTCACTTTTCACCATATTAGAAGTCACTTTGCACCCTATAAGAGTCACTTGTCACCATATATTGATACAATTAACATGTTAACATCATGTACATGTAATTAGACATCCTTCAACCACCTCTTGGTACCCCTTTCCTACAAGTCAATTTCGGGTCACATTTTGGCTCTGATCAATCATGTAAGTGACTTCTCACCATATTAGAGTCACTTTGCACCTTATAAAAGTCACTTGCCATCATATATTGGTACAATTAACATGTTAACATCATGTACATGCAATTAGAAATCCTTTTACCACCTCTTAGTGCCACATTCATGCAAGTCAATTTTGCTCCACATTTTGGTTCTATTTTTTTTTTTGCTAAATAAAAAATTGATAAAAGAGAAAAAAGGATACAATTCTAGGGGCATACCCCGCGAAAAAGGAAAACATCCCAACACAAGACTAGAAGACTTCAAAGTCCTGATCTAACACATATTCAGATATTCAGATACTCAGATACTTAAGAATTCTAGAAAAGAGTTAAAACAATAAAATCTGCAAAGTCATGTCCTTTTTAATTTCCTGCTGAAAGGAAATATTGGAGTACAATTTTTCTCTAATTCGAGCCTTAATGTCATTAATCAGTTGATTTGCCATACGTGGAGGCCCACTTGCATGATTCCTCTTGTTTCTTTCTGCCCAAACGAAATGGAAGGTGGTTGCCACATATAATGAGACAAAATTTTTCCTTATAGCGTCCACGATGCCTTGAGTGATATTACCATTTTGAAAAGCTTGCCAACTGAGTGAGATGGGAATTGGACATTCTTTCAAGATTTGTTGCACATAAGCACAGTTAATAAATAATGCTCATGAGTCTCCCTGTCATTACAGAAGAAGCAATCAGGGTTGACATTAAACCCAAATCTAACCATTCGGTCTCGAGTCAACAATCTTTGTCTCATAATTAGCCACAAATTAATGGAGAACTTTGGAACCGCATATTTGTGCCATACCAGTTTAATCCAACTAGGTGCCACCGCTCGAGTTCGTAAAGTATCCCACATATGAGATAAGGAAACAGGCCCTATAAGTTATTCCACAGGATTCGATCTCGGCGCAAGGGAATAATAGAAGAGCACTGATGTCTCAATTCTATTGCTAGAACATGGTTAGTAGGACAGAGATGCCATTCAGTGCCTTCCTGCATATCAGAGACTCTATCTAAAGAGTTGGACTCCATGATCGATATAATAGAGTCCGAGAATACTTGAGAAAGAATTTTACCTCGCATCCAAGGATCATTGCCAGAAATAGAAATTAGAATCAACTCCCACCTTATATGAAATATAGTTTAGAGCTTCACATCTAGCTTTAAAAATTTTCCGAAGGCCCCAGGGGCATTTACTCGGCATCTTGCGCGTCCAGAATGGTTTGCTTGAAAGAATGGTGAAGTGCACCCATTTAACCCAAATAGAATTGGAATTATTAATGATTCTCCAAAGCTGATAGAATATAGCACATTTATTCCAAAGGAATAAGTCTTTAAATCCCAATCTTCCTTCGGTTTTTGGATAACAGCAATCACTCCATGCAACCTTAAATTGGCAAGGGCCATGATAAGAGCCACTCCAGAGGAAATGACTAAGAATACTTTGAATCTTCTTTAAGATTCGCTTTGGTAGAAAAAGAAACATCGCCCAATGGTTTTGAATGCCATAAAGTACCACTGCCACCAGCTGAGCTCGTCCAGCCAAGCTAATAAATTTGTACATCCAGTGATCTATTTTTCTACACAATTTATTGATCAAAGGTTCACAGTCCCGTACCCGGAGTTTGCCAGAAATTAAAGGAAGACCCAAATAAGCTACCGGAAGGTTTCCTCTCGAAAACCCAGAAAGATTGATGGCAAATTCCTGAATGTCATTCGGCACATTACCAAAGAAGCATGTGCTTTTCGCACAGTTGGCCTTGAGACCAGAAGAAATAGAGAAATTAGTAACCCCCTGTAAAAATTTGAGAAATAGATTCTCTGTCACCTTTGCTAAAGATAAGAACATCATCCGCAAAAATCAAATGCGTAAGCTCAATCTGCCTAGCCCTCCAATGAAACTGAAATGAACTAGTATTGGTGGCAGACTTAATGCAAGAAGTTAGAACCTCCATGGCAATGACAAAAAGATAAGGTGATAATGGGTCACCTTGTCTTAAACCTTTGCGGGCCCGTATAAAACCTTCCAAGGGAGCCATTGATTTTGATAGACATCATGCAGGAAGTAACACAAACCTTGATCCAATTAATAAACTTAGCAGGAAAATTCATGCGACGTGAGCGTATGAAATAAAAATTCCCAACTAAGCGTATCAAAGCCTTACAAATATCAATTTACAAGCGAATCTAGGAGGACCTGAGTTGAGGTGATAGTCTTTACAAAGAGATTGAGCTAATAATACATTATCACCAATAATCCTCCCGGAATAAAT